>NC_135067.1:8787878-9090909 GCF_051401765.1 Calliopsis andreniformis | reverse complement strand
AGAGCAACACTATTCATTGAGGGAACTCCTCGCTATACTTCCCCTTCCAATAGTTTCTTCAGTCCACTGATACATATATCATTCATAGTGTTTGAGCTTTCTTGACAAAAGAGACACTATCATATCATATTAGCCTTTATAGCGTAGTTTCTCTGACGACAGAAACGCAGTGGGAAAGTCCACAGGGCGAGTGAACCATCACTTGGACAGCGCTGCTATAGAGTCAAGCTTCAAGGCGAACACTCTCTCTTTCTTTATTCCAAGTGGCTGGGATGATAATGTAACGAATAAAATCTAGCGAACATATAATGAAAATTTATTGTACTTTGTCCTTCTTTGCTAAAGTTAGGGACTAAGAAGGATCGAAATTAATGGCTCGCCACTGCTGCGTGTCCTCTTTCTTACCCCTCTATGAAAAAGAATAAAATAAGTCGAATTGTAAGGAGTAAGAGCTAGAATGATGGATTTATTTTATAACGAGAAAAAACTGTATTAAAATTGCGTTAATATGTACTTTACGCTTAAAAACGCTGGTATTTTATGTTTTGTAATGATATTTAGGTATTTCATGTCGGAGGCCAGGTGGAAATAATAGAGCATGTTCTAGCAAACATGATTACCAAGAAAGGAAGTCGTGGATTGTTGAAAAGTATTCTAAAACGTTTAATTAATAAACATTATAGAATTATTATCTTCTCA
This sequence comes from Calliopsis andreniformis, assembly GCF_051401765.1. NCBI lineage: Eukaryota > Metazoa > Arthropoda > Insecta > Hymenoptera > Andrenidae > Calliopsis > Calliopsis andreniformis. The sequence continues at coordinate 9,090,210 of NC_135067.1, read as the reverse complement.
GAAGATATTGAAAATCTTTTCACTGACATTGCTTTGATGCAATTCCTATGCAACACGATCATTATTTGTTCTATAGGATTTGTAATAATAGTTGTAAGTAACATTTATAAATTTTTTATATAGATTAATTTTCGTTGTTAATATTAGACATTCTTCTTTATTTATATTATATTATCATTTATATTATCATTACATTATTCAGTTATATTAATTTTACTTAGCAAAAGGTGATTTAAACAATTATATCGGTATAAGTTAATACAGCATTTTCTTGCCATAAATTCGTGTCGTAAAAATTGTTATCCTTATAGAGTTCGCTGTTATAGGTGCACTCTTTATTGTTTCATAATTATTAAAGTGCAACAGCATAAAAGCCAAATTTGTCTACTTTGAATTATTCTAAGAAATTACAGAAATAACAAGTACGAACTTACAGCAAGAAAATACTGGTAAAGGAAACTTATAATAATAATACCAATTCAACAAATATTTCTTACTTTATATCTTGCTTTAGTCGTTTAATACGGATCAAAACTTTAAGATCATGTTAAAAATATGCTTCTTTTATATTGCTATTACGTTAGAGGCATTTATTTTTTCTTTCGCTGGAGAATATCTCACCAATAAGGTTAGTATATGAACCTAGAAACTAATAGTAGAAATACTATCATAGAGTGGTACAACAATTACAATAACAAAAATATCTGATAATTATAGTTATAATTATTTGTTACTCGTTTTCAGACCACATCGATTAACTTTGCTGCATACGATTCGCTTTGGTACTACTTCGAGCCTACCGAAACTCGTGCCATACTTCTTCTTATGGTGAGATCTCAAAAACGATTGACAGTCACAACTGGGAAATTTGGGGACTTATCTTTAGAAAGTTTCGCTAATGTAAGATTAACTATTGTTATGCATAAATGACTCGAATAGGGAATACACAGAATACAATGCCTCCTTGCTAGAGGCTCACGGTTCAATGAGTTTCTAACAAGGACACATTTCCGAGGTCTATTCAACCTGGTCGTCCAATTTCAATAATGTGATATTGCCAAAGACATAAGTGATAGTGTTTGGCAGCAATTCTATAATTTTTCGAGCCACTTATTAAATGTTACTAAAACATTTATAATGCCTCCTGTCATACGTATACAAGGTGTTTCATTTAAATTCATTGATACTGACATAAGTGGAAATATCCCTTAAAAATATTAACAAAGTTAAATAACAAAATAATTAGTTTCATATGTTGAGATAAGAAATTATTTAGATACAGTAGTACCCTGGAAATTATGTTTTAGAATAATTGGTAAAAGTCGAGATAGAATTTAAATAAATTAGAATTAATTTATATATTTATTCTTGCATATGGTAGTAGCATTATATTATATTGGGAAATAGAGTTTTATTTAGACTAGATAATATAGCATACATTTTTGTCTCAAAATATGGTCGAGCTTCAAGATCGATCGTGATTATACATTGAATACAGAGACAGCAGACCATATTTGGAGACAGCACTGAACATGTGTATAATTTCATATGATATATTATATTTATAACATATTATCATTTATAAATGATATAATTCAATGTACAAAATAAGATTAAACTAACATTTCTTTTTTATAGATGTTGAAAGCATCTGTATCTTACATGTCAGTGTTATATGCGATGTACTAGTCATGGAGATGGAAGTATTTTCCACAAGGAATAGAGATAGGTAAAGGTTGGAATATTACTACAAGTTAAAAATTACAAACGGGCTATGTACATACACGAAGTTTCCATGTGATGTGAGCAAATAAAAATCTAAAAGAATATGCTGCCCTCGAGTTCGAATAACATAGCTACTGCAATATCTAAATCCATTCGTTATAAGTTCATCTCTTGTTACCAATAACGAGTTTATATTATAGTATAAAAGGTGGGTTTCTGATTGTAAGAGTGGTTTGCCACACTGATTCTATTAATTATATTTTCTGCAGTCTAAGAATTTATTAACAGTGTATTAATTTTATAAATAACTCCTCCTAATTTAATTTAAATTTTTATTAAATTTTTAGTCGATACTGTTGTTCAGTTACATAAGCATTACTAAAGACGTATTCATACAATATCGTCTCGAGTGAAGCTAATTTGTAAGCAGTTACACGTACATAGTTATGATAAAATTAATTTTAATTTAACAGTATTTAGAGCAGATTAGTTTTGAGAATTTGTTGTTAAATCTATTAAAATATCATTGGATTTACAAATTTAGTTCTCTAACGATAAAACAAAGCATTGATAAATATTTAATTTCTCAAAGATACAAGGTGTTCGATGACAGGTGTTAGAAATTTTAAAGGGTGATTCTGCGTGGCAGAATAAGACAAAAATGAAGATAGATAAAATTGCGTTTAATGTTTTGTTTCAGAGTTATTAATTGTTGAGAAAATGCCTAATATTCGTATGAAATGTGTTTCGACTTGGGCCTTATTGTACTGTCCTTGCACACCAGCCAAGTCAAACAGAGCAAAATCAGTAGAATAAGTTCCACGTTAGATACAGCGAAATCAGTAGAATAAGCCCCCCTTTTCTCAGTCATTAGTTTGTAACTCTAAAACGAAGCGTCAAATGCAGTTTCATTATTCTTCAATTTCGTCGTATTTTGATATGTAGAATCACTTTTCAAAATTTCTAACACCTATTGTGGAACACTGTGTACAGTAAATATATATTCCAACAAATGTCAAATTACCTCCAAAGCTTTAAAACATTTGATAAAAACAGTACTTACAAGCTTTAGAAGAATATCCACACTCTTTACGTTCACTTATAAATTCCAGCCATTGAGCACACGAGTTTCATGACCACCTTTCTCCAAAAAATTGTAACCTCTTCAGTCAGAACGTCAAATCACGGAAGAAAGTCACAAGTATTTTTACACTGCAGTAAATTCTGGTTTCACGAAGATTCTATACACTTTCTTTTCTAAGCTTTTCCTATTCCTTCGAAACTTTGGAAGTTTCATCCAGACGCGAGGCCATCAATTTACAATGCGCCTTCGTGTCTCATGCTTGTCATGGATTTTTAATGGAAATTTGTCATCACTGCAACAGAGTTAGCCATACTGCAAGAATTATGTCTATCTTCAGAAAGACCGTCACCATTACGATGATTGTGCGTTTGCAATATTTATGCCAGTCATGCACGAATATTTACTCGAATTATAGATGAATGCAACACGTATGTCTGTCGTGGGGCTACCCCTACAAACTTTTGTTTTCTCAATAATTTTCATGAACTTCCTAGTCGGCCTTAGGACGTTGCGAAAGCACCACTGATATCATAGCAGCAGGCAGTCCTGTAGGTTTTAATAACTGAAAAGTGGACTGGCGGCGGATAAGAAAGTAATGTCACGGGAAACGAAATCGTGGACTACAGTCAGCTACACTGTTAAGTGTGGTCTACATTTTGTTGGTATCTGGCCTGGGACACCATGGCCATCGCTACGAAAATTCATATGGGTGACGACCATGGGTCTATTTCACATTTTTCAGTACAAATACATCATACGGAACATCAGAACTACTAGTCTTCCGGACCTAATAGACACTTTGAGCCTTGCAGCAGCGTTCAGTTTGACGTCTATCAAATTAATTACTGTTTGGAAAAAACATAGGTAAGTTACTTTTCAGAATTTCATTTTTCCTGTGTATTACAAAGAGTTGCTAAAAATTTTGTACGTAGTTTGTATGTTGAAACGTCGTTTTCAAACAGTGATTCTTAACTCTCAACTATTGATATACATGATACGTCTTTATTATTGTTTTTATTTAGCTATGTAAAGCCACGTAATAAAATTTGATAATATAGAGTGTTTTCAAACATGTGTGACATTTTTGGAGGATATTTTCTACTTATGTAGAAAATGAAAAAAATTCATGTGGATATACACCCCCGTCCAAAAGTATTAGGACACCATATGTATTTGGAGAAAGTTCTAAGATCAGTAATGGATTAAAACGCCTCAAATTCAAAGCCTGGCCAGACATAGGAAAATTAGTAGAATAAGACCCAAGTCAGACATAGTAAAACCAGTAGAATAAGTTCGATGTCAGGAATAGTAAACCCAGTAGAATAAGTCCCAAACTAGAGACAAAGAAATTAGTAGAACAAGGCTTAAGCCAGACACAGAGAAATCAGTAGAATAAGGCTTAAGCCAGACACAGAGAAATCACTAGATTAAGACAGTCAGATATAGAGAAATCAGTCAAATAGCTAAAATGTTGCGCTCGACAGTTTTAAATAAAAAAGCTGTCTTTATTAGTCTTCTTACCGAGCAAAAAAGTTTAGTATATTTAAGATTCTATTAGAAATAAATTAACCTTGCTTGTACGAAGACAATGTTTTAAATAACTGTTCGTGCTTTTTGTAACGGAAGAAGCTTTTTTGTATTAATTGTATACAGGGTGTTCGACAACAACAGATATCACAAATTCCTGGGATTGGTTCTACACGTCAAAATAGGACGTTAATTAAGACTGATGAAACTGTGTTTGGAGTTTCGTTTCAGTGTTATTAATTGTTACCTCAAATATGTCTGATTCAGGACTTATTCTACTGTCAGCGTCCAGTAGTCAAGCCAAGCACAGCGGAGTCAGTAGAATAAGTCACCAGTCAGACAGATTTCACACGTGATGAAGGATAACATGTCCAAATTTAATGTATTGCAGAATTAGTAAAAAATTTTGTTTTAAATAACTAGAAATGTAATTATTACTTCAAAAGGATTAATACTTGAAATACTCTTTTGCAGCGCGCTTCGATATCTTTTAACAACCATGCAGGAAGACTGTTGGAAGTATGCTATAACTGATAAAACTAATGTCATGTCGAAGGCCGGGTATCTTTCTTATCGCTTAACGACCATGGTTTTTCTTGTCTACCCATTGTCTGTTGTTTTTTACGGAATTGGTTTCATGTATAAACCAACTAATCACTCAACGCCCAGAGAGCTTCTCATCAAAATGGATTTGCCTTTTGAGGTGACCGCGACGCCTATGTACGAACTCGTGACGACTACTCAATTTGTTCATCAGCTGCTGGTCGCTTCTACGTTTGGTATCTTCAGTGCGTTGCTTTTAATGGTGGTAAGAGTAAATAATTCAGTATGTTTGTGCAAACATTTGGACAGCCTTCGAAATCAAGTTAGATTTAAATATTTTAGGACTCAAGTTAGATTAGAATATCTACGAAGTCAAATTATCTCAAAAATTAATTCAAAACAGTTTATTAATTTTGTATTATTTACAATTTTTATAATCTCGAAACTCGTTAATAGCACTGAATGTGTTCGGAGAATGAATGAATGCAATTAATGCAATACAACATGCTCTTTGTAACAAGATAGACTAAAGTAAAATGGGACCGTAATTCCATGAAATAGTAGAGACAGAGACAAACTTATGGCGTGTAATTGCTGTAATTCTAAATTTAATTTCAAATTAATAATCATCAAAATATTCTTTTCCTATTGTTGAATATGTATGCGATTTTTTACCTACACGATTATGCGTTTTTGCTTTGCTTTTCTACTGTATTATAATTTACTGATTTTCCTAGATGACAAATTCTTAGACCTACATATACGTTTCTTAGCATTCTAATAAGAAAAACTCCTTCTCTGTGCTTTGTAATGTTTTAAAATTAATTTTTAAGTTGTATCTACATCGCACAAAATGTTACTTTTTTACTACGTACAGACAGCAATGTTGCAGTCCGCGGCCATATCTAGATGGTTATCTTGGCAGAAACTAGATACCTTCTGAATATTCGCCTAAGAGTAGCAAAAAGAACAAGTGTACGCGAGATCAAATTGAATTTAAAATTGACTCGTGAAAACATGCATCGGTGAGTTGAAGAACAGTACAAATCCAAAAACCATATTTTGAGATATTTAATTCCAACGTGTAATTCGGGACATTTTAGATATCTGGATTCTAAAGATAGTGTATTAAGTCCACTTTTCTGAATGAATTAATATACTTTGGTTCTGGAATCTAGACACAGTTTTGGGATTATTTGAAAATTACTAATTTTGGACTTGTACTGTACTTCAATTCAGCTATTCAGACTTTATTTTTCTCTGATATGGAACTCGAAGCTCACGTTGAGACCTCCGTTCCAAGAATTACTGGTCTTAGCGATGGACAATAACGTGGGCAAAATGTGGGGCACTAAAGCGAGCATCAGTGTATTTTCTTTTTACCACTCTATTAATTTATATATTATAAACGTAAATTACGAAATAGTAGAACTGGACATATAGCAGTAATTAAATAGCTGATATGGGATTGCTTGTACTTAGTTTATGAAAGAGTTTCACTTGAACATGTTCTCTTTTGAAAATGTCTATTGTAAAATCTTGTTATTAAGGTCTCATTGTACTGTAGTTAAATATATAGCTCGTTTCTCGAGTTTTACAGCAATTGCGTTATTGCTTTTAGATACTTCATGTAGGATGTCAAGTTGATATAATGTGTAAGGCATTATTGGATATCTCTAATAAAAGTAAAAACCGGTTACGATTCTTCATTATCAGGCATCAAGAAATCATCTTATTTACACAGAAAATTGAAGAAATTTTCACGTATGTAGCGCTTAGTCAGCTGGTATCGAACACTATAATTACATGCTGTTTAGGATTTCTAATGGTGACTGTGAGTACTAATTCTTACATATCTATAATCAACAAAAGGTTATTCACACACAACATACGTGTGTTTCTTTATTACACTAACAGTATTTAAACAAACCTGCTGTCACTTAAAGTAACACACGTATGGTGTACGAATACCTTTCTCACATTCAGATACTGTACATACACGTCACTTGCGCGTATTGTGTTTCACACAAATCTGATTTTATGTTGCAGTCAGTTGGCAAAGAGGACGGAGTTGCCATCATCATCAGATCTATTATATTTTACGTCAGTATTTGCGTCGAGGTATTCATATTTTGCTTCGCTGGGGAATATCTCACCATAAAGGTTGTCAAATGACATGATATAAAGTAATTGATCTCTACTGCGCAAACTCTGTCAAATACAACACCCCTTCACCATAGGCTCACTGCTAGATCAACTATATCCTGAATTAATTTAGTATAGTCGTGTTTTGGTTGATAGAGATCAGTCACGCTCAACCAGCACCATCGATCGTCAGCCACTGACCTTTCAAACATAGGAAGTACAGGTTCAATACAATAATTATATCTAAGAAATAACTCACAGTAGATAATTTGCAAGTAACATTATTATTTGTCAGGTATAATTACTATCTTGAACTTGTCGTTTCTACATTTAAAATTTGGTCGGTGGCTGTCGATTGGAGGTGATTGTTGAACATGGCTGCTTCTTTATGCAGGATGGTCGACGAGTGTTAGAAATTTAAGGGATAATTTTATAAGCTAAAATAAGGAGAAATTAAAAAATAACAAAATTATCGCTTGAAGCTTTGTTTCAGAGCTATTTATCGTTAAAAATGTCTTAAATGAACGAGAAATGTGTCTGATTTTGCACAAATTATTTTTAGAAGAAAAGATAGGTCGAAACAAGAAAATGTTCTCTTTATATCTTTCTTTTCTCTAAAGTTTCAAGCTTCATTTTCAAGTTATTAACTGTGGAGAAAATGCATAAAATACGTGTGAAATGTGTCTGACTTGGGACTTATTCCACTGACGTCACAATGTTTGACCTGATTACTGCACGCCAGCAATAGAACAAATCTCAAGTCAGACACATCTCACGCGAACTTCATACGCTTTTGCCGCAATTAATAACTTTACAATGAAGTCCCAAACTCAATTTCATGATCCTTGATTTTCAACCAATTTCGACGTGTAGAATCAGCTTTCAAAATTTCTGACACCTGTTGTCGAACACCACGTATTTATGCACGTGAGAAATGTTTCCAGAAGTTCGCATATGCACATATTGTGGATAGTGTTTGCCTTATGATCTACATATATGCAGTAGGAACTCACTTGTTGCATGAAACAAGGCTGAAAATGAAGGCAAGCGTTGATGTCTATGCAATGGACAAGATAAACAATCAGGCAATAGGATTAATTGTGATGGCAAGGCTTTAATGCTTTCTGTCTCACTATCACGTTTCAACCTGTTCAGTTCTAACTAATTCGAAACTACCATTCCTGCTGTGTGCTAATAAAATGCAACTACTGAGAGTCTAATGTATATTTAACATTTTATATTATCGTAAATCAACTTGACACAATAAGTTTCTTAATAAACTTTCAATTACTAAGATAAATGTCCCAATACCTAAACACTTAACATATCAAATGTCCCATTAAGTAATCAGCCTAAAACTGAATCTTCCGATACTTTAATTATGAAGTCCCAGAAACTGAGAATATTATTTTATGACACCAGTTTTTATTTTTTATTTTTAACTAGATGTACTTAATATATTAGAAAATTAGAATTTAAACGTAAAATTGAATGAAGTTAGCGTTAGGGTTTATGTAAAAACGAAATAATTATAATATAAAATAGTGTCTAAAATGAAATCTTAAATAATGTTATTTGAAATGTGTCTAGCTCTATTGCTACAGGAAGATATCTGAGACTATCTTAATATCTGTTATATCAATTTTACTACAATTATTATCCTATTTTATTATTTTATTATTTCCTTTCTATTTTCAGAGCGAAATGATCGGTTTCACAGCTTACAAAATGCTTTGGTATGACTTACGTCCCAGTGAAAGTAGACTTATAGTGCTTTTACTATTGAGGTCTCAGAAAGGCTTACCACTTACTTTTGGAAAATTTTCGCAGCTTTCTTTGGAAAGCTTTACAAGTGTAAGATATTTAAAATTTATGTTTCATTGATTTTATAACTTATAAGTTATAAATATAATATATTACAGCTTCGTCAATATAATTTTTTCTAAGATCATGTACTAATACAAAATTCCATGATGAATTAAGTTTTAGGTTCACGTAATATGACGGAATAATATTTATGCAATTATTATGTTATAATTTATATAATAGTAACCTGTTAAATTCTGTCTTTTTTATTTATAGGTCATGAAAGCATCGGCATCTTACGTGTCGATGCTTCTGGCAGTAACTTAAAAACCTGAGTCGCAAATGTTATAATTATAGCGTACTGTAATAAGTCAATAAATTTATATGTAGTCCTAATTCAAATAATCAACTTATCGTTCTTAAATATTTATTAATCCATGAAAACAAAATATATGTACAAGAATATATTTTGTACGTGGATTTGTATTGTTATTATTGATGAATCTGTTTTACGTATAATGAATCTAGGAATAACAACAATATATCTTTTATATCTGTTATATCTTTTATTTTATACTTTTACATATTTTATATCTTTTAAACTGCTAAAATCGTAAAATGTATACCTATATAAGTTGCTCGACTAGAGATGCCAAAAGTTTCCAACTCAGAACTTGTCGAAAATAGAATGCAGTATGGGAACATTAAAGTTGAAATAACATTATTTGAAAAAATATTTAAAGTAATGCATTATTTTATTTTATTATAGCTATGTCGTCCTTGAAAGTTGCCTCAAAAAGATAGTTAAATATTCTGTACTATATATTTATCATATAAAAGATATACACATACCTATTAGATTAGTATACACATACCTGTTACTTCTTTAAGAAAACATTTTTAATCGACAGTTCTAGAACATTTAGGGTTCGCCTTCAGGAACAATATTCTTATCCTTTAGAAATGAAGCCTCTTGTCCTTCCCAAACACTCTTTTTCTCTAAAGAATCCCATGACACTCTCTAACTGGAAGATCCATCGCAGTCACCAGTGTAACAATTAAACAACACTAACAATAAGCTATTTCACGTTTCACTACGCTGCTAGCGTTCACTTCAAAGTCTAACGAAGGAATGGCGTCGGTAGATGTTTTTGCATACCACTTATCCAAGAACCATCGACTTGTTTTATTATCATCATGCTCCAGGGATATGAAACCTGCTGATCAATGACGTCACGAGGTAGAGAGGGTATTTTTCGTATGAGATGGGGATTCTTAGCAACCACTGGTTGGTGGTGCAATCCCCACCCTATTCGAAAAGGTCCCTTTCTACCTCGTGACGTCACTGAACAGCAAGTTTCATACCATCCCTGTCAGGCCCTATCATAAAACCATCGGGCCTAAGTCCTAAATCCTTTCGTTATATCGTTCATATACTGACATACTGTTTTTTTATGTTTGACCATAGTTTTGACCTTTCGATGTTATCAACTCTTTTAGTACCTTACAAGTTTTCCAAGTACTGCCCGAAATATCTTGAAAATATGCGTTTTTAAAGATATTTATCAAATTTAACATAATTTCCTTTAACATGAAGGTGTCTTCACAGGTTTTTGAATTCTATTAAAAATGGAAAGCTGAAATATCGGGCCAAAGCATTTCTCAGGAAATCCACCAAACTGATATATCGCCTTTGAGGTACTAAAAGGATTAATTTTCGTATACCAGCCGTCGCTAGATGACAAAACTGTTTACTGTTTAGCCTAATTCATCTTCTTTCTTAGCTACACATCCTGAGCCCTCCTTTTAAGTCCCTCAAAATATGGAGTAGCTTCGACTGCCTTCTAAACTCTTTTAAAATAGGTTGTCGCTAACATATCTATTTCAAACACATTTCACTAAACATGCTATCCACTGTTTCATACGAAACATTTCGTTCACTCATTTTTGCACTGCCATGCAACATAAGACAAGTTATCCGAACGACGAAATGTGACTAAATGCAGGAGAACGCGTGCTGTAGCTATTGCACTTTTCGATCGAACGCATTGCTGCTCTATGTTGCAACAGCACACAAAAAAAGAAACAGAAGGTAAACATATAATCATCGACTGTGTCTCTATTACGATTGAAAATGCTCAGCCTGAATATAATATCAGATAATAATACACAATAGATAATGGGCATTGATCGAGGAGCACAGAGAAGAAATTGTAATTTATTTCTAAAAGTGCTTTGAATAATTAAGTGACGTTCGGGCAGACGTTTCAGTGGATAAGAAACTGTTCGATCAAAGATTTATAGTCGATTTAGAGGTAAAGGGATGTTTGCTTCTTTGCATTCAAGGTTTCGAAATTAAAAAGTTGAGAGCGTTGATTAGTTCCTTTAGACGTAGAAACGATTTGTTAGAAGAATTATATTAATGACGATGTTTAAAAGTACGATTAGCAAGTCCATTGAACTGAGCCTACGCTTGATTGGTATCTGGCCGAAATCTTCGTATACTGTTTTACGACGTGTCTTTTGGTTCGTCACTTTAGGAATGTGTGTGATATGCCAGGTGTGGTATTGTATCTCTTCCTTGAAATCTGCAGATTTACGTGTCTTGATGGACGCTATGAGTTTGACCGTATCAAATATTGTTATATTCCTTAAGCTCATGATTATTTGGTGTAATTACAGGTAAGATATTACTTGAAAGCTGTCTTTTCTCTCTTTTGTTAAAGAAATAAATTTCTGAATGTTAGGGATGAAGTTAATTTAAATGAAAAAACTAAAAATTAGTGAAATTTTGTTGCCTTTTACATCAGTATCCTTGAATCAGAATTCTTAGATGGAAGTTCTATTAAAAAGCTTTTTTTAACCCTTGTGCACTGTTCGAAGAATTATTAAATACATGAAATAGGTACGTATATCTTAAGTACTGTTATTGCAAGTTACTGAATTTTATGTGAATTGAATTCTTATCAAAAAAGACATTCAAAATTAGAATTGAGCATTGAGTTGGGTTAATTTTACTCGAAAAGTTCACAAGGGTTACGAATATGCGTTTTAAAAATCAGAAATTCTTTCAAAAAATATTATTTAGAACAGTATCGAATGTATAGTGTGAAAAGCTATTACCAAGTCAATTAATAAATAAATTACAGAATTTTCTCATTACATACAAATCGATCATTAGTTCCTCGTTTTTTTTTCGCTTTTGTCAAGCAAAAATAAATCACCAACGAGTTGCGAGATTACAGTTAGTACTTATTATAGATAAAATCATAGAAATGACATAAATTTTCCAAGAAACTACCCCAATTTTTCTTTTCCAATTAACTCAAGGTATCGATCTACTGCATAATAAAGATTTAAATATAAATTAATTTTGTATAGAGTATTTCACAACATCCTGACGATTATACTCGACGATTGGAACAACTATTCTCTAACCAGTCAGTGTAAACAAGTTATGTTGGACAAAGCCATTTTATCCAACCGTATTTCGAATTTTCTAGTGGGCTCCTATTTGATGACTTGTGTTTTCTATTTAATAAGTGCACTGTTTATAAAGGACGACACTGACGAAGAATTGGCCTCGAACGAGAAGAAATTCTTACTTAAGATGAGCCTTCCTTTTCAAGTTACAATTTCTCCGTTATATGAGATATTTATAATGATACAATTTGCATTTGAGTTTACTGTGACATTTATAGCGTCGACGCTGATGGCGTTATATGCGGCATTAGTGAGTTTTTATAATTGCAATTATAACTGTATACTCGTTAAGTATATTTTGGGGATACTTATTTTTAATAGGATTAGAAAAATGAGAATAATTTAATGTTTAATTCCTTTGATATTTTTTGTTTAAATTGTACACACTCTTCGACTACAGGTAAGGCAAAATTTAAAGGGTGACTTTATGTTTGAAAATAAAAAGTAATTAAATTGAGGTTGAGTATTCGTTTGTTAATTATAATATTCCAAAATTAGTAAGATTAAGATACATCTAAAATTGATAAATCGGATAGGGTATTTGTCAACGTGAAGTTTGTGGTGGATCAGCTCATGAAAAGCAATAATTAATGTAGAATCTGACTCTAGCTATATGAGGTGTGATAGAAACCACCATCTTTTTTAGAATGCTTTTGATTGATGAACGAAGACTCAAACATCCTTTTATCATTTTTTATTTTCATCTTGTAGCAAAAGCTCGATTAACTGAGACTCAGTTACTCGCAGTTCCTTTTATTCAAGACTAATGTTATTCGATGTAACAATAATTACAATACAATAGAACGTCGATTGAGACTTGCACTATGATTTAATAGCAGTCGAGTGAGAATAATATGAAGTAGCAGCTATCAAAAGGGTGCATGAGACTTGACACTCGTGTCAAGAAAATGAGTCGAGGTCTTACTATACAGGGGGTTCAGTAAGAGGTATTTTAAAGAGATTTTAAGGAGTGATTCTATATGCCAAAATAAGATGAAAATTTTGAGAATGGCGAAATTGCTTTTAAAACTTCGTTTCTGAGTTATTAGTTGAGAAAAATACACATAAAAGGCGCGAGAATAGTGTCTGACTTGGGACTTATTCTACTGCTGGCGTGCATTAGTCAGACAGACGCAGCGAAATCAGTAAAATGGGTTCTTAAGTCAGACACATTACACGTCTATTCATTTTCTCAATAACTTGGAAACGAAGCTTTAAACACAATTTTGATATTCTTGCTTTTCCTTTTATTTTGTCATACAGAAACATTGTTTAAAATTTCTGACACTTGTTGTGGAGCACTCTGTATTCTGAGGTGTATAATTAACCCTCGAATTTTCTCTTGTCAGTAGTTGAACACAGTAAAAAAAAGAACGTTATAACTTATAGGAAATTAAAATTTAAAAATGAAATGTTTCATAAAAATTAGGGAAAACTTGAAACTTTTAGGCGCTGCACGTAGGTGGACAAATTAATATAATATACCAGAAGTTCATAGATTTTTCAAGCATTAACGAAAAAGACACACAGAGGGAGTTAAAATGTTTGGTCGCCAAGCATCAGCGGATTATTAATTTATCTAATGATATTAGACATTTATTTACCTACATATCGTTGGTGCAGTTCTTAGCAGATACTTTAGTTATCTGTTGTCTAGGTTTCGTCGTCGTCACTGTAAGTTAAGTTTATACACTCTCTTCTAAATAAGATGTTCACCGATTCTAAACATTTTGTAACCATTTTAAACATTTTAGTCAATAGGGACGGAAGAAGGGCCTACAATATTAGCGAAATGCTTCCCTTACTACGTTGGTGTGAACTGTGAAGCCTTTATACTTTGTTACACCAGTGAATATTTAACGTTAAAGGTAACAACGATAATATGAGAAAAAATTCGTTCATTTTTAAATTCAGTTCTAGCATAATACTCTATTTCTAGAGTATAAACATCGATGAAGCTGCATATAATATACCTTGGTACGAGTTAGAACCTCAAGATAGTCGAATTTTGATGCTACTGCTGATGCGATCTAAAAAACCAGTAAAACTTACAGCTGGGAAGTTTTTAGATATTTCTTTGGAAACCTTTGCCAGCGTAAGAATAACAATTACCAATTATCAAATTATTACTCAATTGTTATTTTAAGTTATTAATTATATCTTATTTCTTATTCGTACATTATTCAGAACAAATGTTCCCTCTTGTACTTGTATTTATAATTTTAGTGATTTATTTTATGGTTAAAATAGTTAATTAAAAAAGTTAATTACAAGCAATTTATTAAGCAGGATGATTCAGAATTAATGATTAATCAACTTGGGGATGCATAATGAGTGAACAGAACGATGATTTTTCATTTAGTTAATATATGTTTATTCTTGTCAACTGTACGCGCCTGCGTAGAGCAGCGCGTCATGCAGTGGGCCCCTAGAAAACCACTTGTTCCTTGCCAGTCTATGGAATTGTGCTAAAGTTTTAAGTAAGAAATTGCGGATAAGTTGATGTGATGATTATGCTATAAAAATAGCTAAAAAATTTAGAAAAATTAATACAGCACATACAAATAAATATTTAGTGGAAAGAAATGATTTTGTCATCGTCTAACGAACCTTGTGATTGATCGACTGAATCATTCTGTATACGATATTTTTAACATTATAAATTTATTTAAATTTTTAGATGCTAAAGGCTTCTGCTTCCTACATTTCATTACTGCTCGCGATGTATTAATCTTGAAATAATTAACAAGGGATGGTATAAGATTAATTGGGACCTTGAACATCTTCAGATATTCAGGCAAGCAATTATAATGTGACAATAATTTCGATTAAAGTGTAAGTAAGTTTTTAAATGTTTCAGCAAGAAGAATAAATGAAACTAACATATTAGAGTTGTAAAAGCACTATTTATAATTTGGCCAGGTGGTGTGAAAATTGATTTAGATTAGAAATTATTCTCTACGATTAAAATTATGTAATGTGACTAATTATCTAGTGTAATTACAAATATCGGTATAAAAAAATTAGTTTGTTAAATGTTAAATTATGTGGCAAAGTGTAAATAAAATGTTACCTGTAATTAAATTTCTGATTTTTCGCTTACATCAAATTTTAGATGTCAGATATTTTTATGTCCTACTTTTACGTTTCTTTAATTTAAAACCTTAACTACTTGTACGTTGTTCAGTGTACACTACATATATGTAGGTATATTCGAACAAATTCTTTATCAATTATAAAGTTTGAGACAATAGATGAAAATTGTATTCACATCTTTCGACATCTGAGAATTTAAATATATTAAATTGATAACAAAGTATATTACTTTCATATAAAATTGTAGCTTCTCTCAGCTATCAAAATACGAAGGCAACTTTCCACATTTTTTTATACTGCTGTAGAGTATCATCTTATGAAGACTTCACAGAAAAATTTCCTCTCTGTAAACTTCTTTTTATTCTTTCGAAACTTCTGAAGTTTCTCCGAGGCACCATATAATCAATTTAATATGCGCTCGCGTGTCTTATGCTCGCCATGAATTTTTAATAGAAATCTGTCATCACTGCAACAAAAGTGATACTACAGTTTCACCAGCGCTCACCCAAGGAGTCTTTTCGTTTTCGAGGAACCCGTGACCATTACAATGCCTGCAATATTTATGCGAAACGCAGGAGAATATTCACGTGAATTATAGATGTATGCAGAAATAATGGCTGTCATGGGACCTCCTCTAGAAGCTTGCGTTTTGACGGTGATTTTTACAAACTTTTCAGTCTGTCATAGAACGTTGCCGAAGCATTACTGATGGCAATATCAAGCAGTGCTGAAGATTGTATCTGAGACGGGAGTTGGCACCTGATGCGATTTCGTGAAAGAGTGAAGTTGTAATTGTAAATAGAACAAATTAAAAATGCGTGAAAAGGAGATACGAAATACAATTAGTTATTCTGTTAAATGTGGTCTTCATTTTGTTGGTATCTGGCCTGGTACGCCATGGCCAGGAGTGCATAAAGTATTTTGGGTGACGTTCACACTTTTATTTCAAGTCTTTCAGTACAAGTATATCATATCGTACTTCAAGACTGTTAGTCTTGAGGATATGATAGATACTCTGAGCCTCACGGCAGCATTTGGTTTGACATTTATCAAATTAATTGTTGCTTGGAAGAACCATAGGTAAATTGATTTTTGCAGCTTTGTTTTTACTGTGTATTAAATTCTTTAGACCTGATTTTTCAAAAGCAAAAAAGAAGAAAGAAAATGTGTGTACACGATTGCAGTCATAGTTCTAATATTTTAAGTCACGTATTCAAGTAGTGACACAGTGTATATTGTGATGTGCACTAGGTATCAAAGTTAAAATTTTGTGCCTTGAAATGTAGTGTTTAAACAGTAATTCTTAAAAGGCTGTCTTGATTTGTCTGTCAACTGTGTTTAAAATTGTGTTAAAGGAAAATTAATTTCGTTTATGTTGGATATGAGTTTACATTACATTTTATAATTCTAGATCAGTGTTAGAGTTTTCTGTGATTAAAGAATTCTTTTTTACATTAATAGTGTGCATATGTTATCATTAACAGTATAAATAATTTATTTGACACTATAAATCATTGCAGTTTTTGGAAAATTCTGATCAATTCATATAATCATTGTCGAACTATTTCAAAAAAATTCTCTGTTTACTACTATTATATTAATCATTTTTGATAGTGCAATGGTGTGACTCTACCACATTTTTTTCCTTTTTTATTAGGGTTTAATGTTACATCAACATTCATGTCATTAACGACTCTGCCACATTATGTTATAGTACTAACACCATACAAGAATTAAATGTGAATGTATGACTTTAATCCATTACTCCAAATTGATTGGGATCTGTAATTCCAAATGTTTGGAGACAATTACTGTTTCACAAGGATTAATGCTTAAAATAATGTTTCGCAGTGCGCTACGCTACATTTTATCGACTATGGAGAAGGACTGCAAGAAATACGCTGTTATGGATACGAATAATATAATATCGAAAACGGGAAGCCTTTCTTATCGTATAACGACTTTAATCATACTTGTCTATTTACTATCTGGTGTTCTTTACGGAGTCGGTTTTGCATGTCAACCAACTAATCACTCATTGCCCAGAGAGCTTCTTCTTAAAATGGATTTTCCTTTTGACACTACCGTGTCGCCAATTTATGAGCTCGTGATAACTATGCAATTCCTTCATCAAACGACCTGCGCCTCTACATTTGGCATCTTTAGTGGGTTACTTGTGATGGTGGTGAGTATAAATAATTAATTATGTTTACGTGAACAGTAGTTGGAATATTTTACGAATGATTAAATAATTGAATGTACATAATAAAAAATGGGAATATTTTTCTGCTAATCGAAGGCGAATACATCTGTATTAAAAGATCACTAACAAAGAAACATTACGAAGTGTAAATCTCTGATTTTTATGAAACCTGGCAGGATTGTAGAGTAGCCGACAATATTCGACATGTATCTTCTTTTTACCAATAAAAATACGTGTCGAAATCGGAAATTTAGAGTTCGCAATATTTTCTTGTAAATTGGTAGAATGTAAGATATATGTTTTTGAAAAAATTCATGGGTCTATAAGTTCTACTTCATGTGGAATAATATTACATAATTTAGTTGCAATATTTAACGGCAAGCTTAATTATAAATAAAGAATTTTAGGGATTTTAATAAGTGAATGTTATTTAGGTGAATTTTAATTTTTTAATTCTATTTTTGAAGCATCTCTTAATACATATTTTGTAGTCAAATGAATGAGAACTTGGTTAACTATGGATGTAGAATTTTGATTACCTAATCTATGGTGCGACGTTCGTTCATATTATAGTATACCGATACGATAATGATAATATGTATTATTAACGATTCAATGATTTTAATAATAATGAACAACAGGTCGGTTGTTGTTAATTACACAGGCTGTTCGACAACAGATACCAGAAATTTTCAAGAGTGATTTCATGAGCCAAAGTGAAATGAAAACCAAGAATGACGAAATTTCGTTTGAGGTTTTATTTCCAAGCTGTCGTTGTTAAAGATACATTTAAAATGCTTCTGAAATGTGTCTGACTCGCGGAATTATTCTACTTCTGACAAGAATTAGCTGGGTCAGACGTAGTAATGTTAGTAGAATAAGACAGTAGAGTAAGTCTAGTCAGACACATTTCACGTGCCCTTTAGACGTTCTTCTAACAATTAATATCATGGAAACGAAGTCTTGAATAGAATTTCACTATTCCTCATTTTCGTTTTATTTTGACGTATAAAATCAACTTTAAAAATGTCTAACAACTGTTTTTGATTATCCTGTACAGAATTGTGTAGAGAAATATTCTGTTAGGAGCTCAGAAGATGTCAGTGGTACTGTACAAGGGCAAGAGAGATACTTAGCTCATTACAAATAGTATTTATTTTATTTTATTTATTTAATAAACGGGTTAATGGGGCTTTTCCTTCTACGTCTATCCTGAAAATTCGCAATTCCCTTGTTATTTGATCAAAATTGGGCCCGCTTGTGATCACTTAACCGGGGAAGGTAGTAAACTAATTGTATACGTTTAAACATGAAAATTAGATATTCATTTCATATGAATTATCATTATTACAAGTATTTGATTATTCTATAACTCCTTTCTCATTGTTAATCAAGCAAGTAAATTATGAAAAGTCTTATTGACTTATGAGTCAACCTATTATGTTACAAATATTATAATTAAATAATGTTCTGTCAACCAATAATTTAATGTACTATGAATATAGCTCATTTTCGAATTGTACAATAATGACATTACTTTTAGATACTTCACATAGGCTGTCAAGTCGACATAATGTGTCAGGCATTATCGAATATCGCTAACGGAAGTAAAAAACAATTGCGATTCTTCATCAACAGGCATCAAGAAATCATCAACTTTACAGAGAAAACTGAAGAACTTTTTACGTACATAGCGCTTAGTCAGCTTGTATCCAACACCATAATTACATGCTGCTTAGGATTTCTTATGGTCGTTGTGAGTAGCATATTAATTCTTACGCATACGTACATGTCACCTATGCACGCTATATTTTAGACAGATGTGATTTTACGTGCAGTCCCTTGGCAACGAGAACGGACTTCCGGTATTCATAAAATCCGTTATGTTCTACACTGTTTGTTCCTTTGAAGCATTCATATTTTGCTTCGCTGGAGAGTACCTCAACATTAAGGTTGTAGAATTCAGTACTTATTATATCGTTGAAATTTACAATTTTGATACGTTGCTTTTGTGTACAGGATGTAACAAGTATATGTTGAAATATTGTAAGAGATGGTAGAGGAGCTCAAATGGAACACAAAATGTCCTATGACATATCATCCGATCTGCCTTCATTTTGCAATAATAATGCCTTAAAGTTACTATGTCTACAGAGTGGTCCAGTTAAATAAGGCCACTTATATATCTATTCCAATTGTGATGATATAAAGAATATTTTATTTGAGACTTTGAAGAAAAAAAGATTCCTTGCAGTATATTGGTCCCTCTATACCATTCAAATTGCATGTAAAATATTTTTCATGTCACCATAATTCTAAAAAGAGATATTTAGGTGGCCCTACATAAGTGAACCATCCTGTACATGTTAAAATAACAATCATAGGATTCTGCAATATTACAGACGCATTGAGGACCACAAATGGAGCAAAAAGGTCTTAATACATTTTGTTGTATCTTCTACGGTTGAACTTTCATAAAGCCTTGAAGATTCGAGATG
This sequence comes from Calliopsis andreniformis, assembly GCF_051401765.1. Lineage (NCBI taxonomy): Eukaryota > Metazoa > Arthropoda > Insecta > Hymenoptera > Andrenidae > Calliopsis > Calliopsis andreniformis. Next base: position 9,070,100 of record NC_135067.1, on the reverse strand, counting down.
TTTGTAGGAAATAGATCTCAGATCCTCAAATCTTTATCAAAGTTAAACCGTGAGAGATACAATAAAATGTATTAAGACTTTCTTCCTTTATTTCTGCTCCTCAATGTATACTTGCTACACCCTGTATAATGAATTTCTTCTTTCTGTCTACTTCGATGCGTTTTTATTCACTTTGAATAAAATGTATCAATACCTACAAGAGTGATGAAAGTAAAAATCTAAAAAATTTAAGAAAAAGAAGAAATTTATTATTTATTTTGCAATATAGGTAACCTAATGCACCACAAAATAAACAATAAATTCAACGTTTATAGATTTTTTTATACAAACCACTGTCGTAATTGCTGATAGAAATTACTCGTGAAATTAAAATTATTATAAGTGTCTTCCTAATTTATTGCTATGTACTTGCTACCATCTTTCAGAGTGAACTGATCGGTGAAACAGCTTACAAAACGCTTTGGTATGACTTGCATCCCAACGAAAGCAAACTATTAATATTATTAATAGTGAGATCTCAGAAAGGATTTCCATTTACTTTTGGGAAATTTTCAAACCTTTCTTTGGAAAGTTTTACAGCTGTAAGACATTTATGATTTATGTTATAATTACATTTTTTATGTAATTAGATAATTAGTATTATATGAAGTATTCGATAATATTTTGGATTACGGTATTGAAAATGATACACGTCTTTTTTGAGGATCATTAATATTGTTCTCTATATTTGTAGATTATGAAGGCTTCAGTGTCCTATATGTCGGTGCTTCTTGCAATGACTTGAAAACTTAATTCGCAAATACTATAATATAGAGTATCGTGCATAGGAAGTAAATTCACATGTAATTCTAATTCAAATGATTAATTTGTTATTAAATAGTTATCATTCAACCAAAACGAGAACAATTTGAATACGAAGAAAAACATACATCGTATTCGTATTGCTAATGTTGATGAACTTGTAAACACATAATAAAAGTAGGATTAATATTATATTTCAAAGCTATTATTTATTTTTTGTACCAAGAACAAGTAGTTTTCTTAACAATTTGTAGGTCTTGTTGATACAATTCTTTTCTCTTACAAGAAGAAAGAAGTGTACACGACATACACTGCCAAAATCTTACAAAGTATACATATGTAAATATTATACTATATATTAATACGTATGCAGAGTATATATTAAATATGATGAAAGAGATATGTATTACTAATTGTAAGTATTTATACCTAATAAGTTCAAACTTATTGTTACTTAATGATCTCTAGTCACGAAAATTGTAGAATTAATTAATTATAAACTTCTTCCCATATGTATAAATTTTAATTTTCATTATTCAGGCTACTCTATACAGGGTGGTCCACTTAAATAATGCCACCTACGTATCTATTCCAATTGTGATGATATTTGATTTGAAACTTCGAAAAAAAGAAACATTCATAGCAGTATATTAGTCCATCCATATTAATTAAATTGCATGTAAAATATTTGTTGTGCCATCACAGTTAGAAAAAGATATTTAGATGGCCCTATTTAAATAGACCACCCTGTAGAATATTAGTTTTTAATTCGCAGCTGTCTATACTGTGCCCATTGGTTATTTATATAATAATCAGTACTAAACCAGTGTTATTATAATATAGATATATATAATACCTACGTGTTAATATTTTAATGTAGAATGAGTTATTAATGTATTGCTTTTTCCAAATACTAGTGATTATATAATTCAGTATAAAATTAAATTATGTGAATATGTGAATTTTATGATGAAGGTTTGTAACAACTTGACAAAGAAAGTTCTTTTAAGTTTTCCAAAGTACACTAATTAATTATTGAATAATACAAACATATATGCAAACGTAAACGATTAAAAACATGTTCACAAGTAGAGGAAAAATATATTATCTAATTTCTCACTCTAATTACAAATCGAAAAAATTCATTCACTGTTATACGCAGCGATATGATGCAATTTAATAATATTCAAATGCTTGAATAATTGGAGAAAGTTACTATCACTAATTATTATGAACCTTATTGATTCTCAACATTCAATTAATTTTATTATTTTCTTTTTATATTTAGGATGAATTGTACTTTGGAAGAAGAAACATATTATTGATAAAAAGTTGAGTGGTTGCGTAAGAAATTATTCCACGTAATATAACGTCATAATGTTACATAATGATGAGACCCTTAGGTTGTGGAAGTATTTCTATAATTTGCATAGAATAGGCTCCATTCAGAATCGTTAATTTGAAAATTGTTAAGGTAAATGTAATCTGAATAAATTCTCTTACATTCATTTCTGTATTTACTTATTACTTTGAATAGGTATCTAATGTACTACTGCAAATATACATATAGAAGTCGTTTGATATTTCTTGCGCGTGTAGAATTTGCATAAACTTTGACTGTTACTGTGCGAATGGTATAACTCGGTGTAAAGTCTAGCAAAATAAAATTATTCAACTTTATGGAATGAATTGGAATACCGTAGTCAATTGTACATTCACTGAATTTTAATTAGATTTGGAATAAACTTGACGCAAGATGTTGAATGTACTCGGGGGAGAGTTTAGTTAATCTCATATTTTTATAGAAATGTAATATCAGGTATTCGATTAAAATAGATTTTAGTTAGTGAAAGTTTAATGTTATTTAAAGTGATTCCATTACATTTGGGAATCTAGAAAATCAATTTCTCATAAATGTATAGTTCCTTTAGAACACTATACATGTAGTTATAATGAATATTCTGCTATAAGAATACATTATGTTTTACTATCATATATCTAGAATTTTGTTATATTCTATAATATTATTCATTTTTATTTTTGGTAACTATTTATGCAGAATTGAAATGAACATAATTGTCATCTGCAATACTATTTACAAATTCATGCACCAGCAAAATATTCGGACTAAGAAATTATATTCAATATTTTTCATACAGCAAATTTAATTTAATTCAGTATTTCTCATGCAGAGAATTTATACTTTATTACTAGACAGCGGGTATTTATGAAAATTCATATTTTCATAAATGCAACTAAAGAAAAGAAACTTAAATAGAAATTTGTTTCTCCCTCTAGATATTAAAACGTGTACCTCACTTTAGATATTTTGTATTTAGATGTTTGCATATTATGTGCATTTTATGCTTTCTGCATAACTAAATTACTCATGAACGCATAAAAGATCGCAATCTGTTTCACTAAAAATATGAACTAACGGAACACGACTATTGTGTTATAATTTATGAAGAAATTTAAATAATGAAAATTATTATAGTGTATGCTCAGAATAATAAAAATATTATTCGTTAGAATTTGGAAAATAATTTGACTGCATATATGTATTTTATTTTGTCGAAAGTGTCCCTTTTTAAAACCTTGATACCAGTGAAGAAAAAAAACGAGAAGCGGTTTAAGCGTTGGAAAACTGGCACGAAATTCTGCCCCGAGCCGAATGTCCTAATATGTCGAGAGCAGGGTGGTTTTCGCCTTGCTCGCAATTTCGACCCTCGTTTGTTCGTACCCATCAGATGATCAAGTCAGACGGCTCGAGGAAGATTGAGTTGACACGGATCTGATGATTACTTATCAGGACAATTTTTGCGTCAAAGCTTTTCGTCGATGTGAGATCAAATGCTGCGAAATGATTCAGTATGTATTATCGTTTGGCAAATCTTTCAGATGTGTTTGATTACAATAAATTTGAATGGTAAATATTTCCATTCAAATATTTGGTTCAATTACTTCTGTTTGCTTTATTATATTTAATGTTATATCGTATTTACATTTAATTTTCGGTTACAGTTGCTTCATATTTTTTCCCATAATTTATGACTTCCTCTTTCGAAGAAATGAAATGCTTTTAATTAATTTATCTTTTAATTTTATTATTAATGTAGTCCCAATTTTACTAATGTTTGATAAACTGGAATTCTGAATGTAAATCCATTTTCTGGAACTTTTGCATTTGTACAAAGTTGGAAATATTACAATTATGTACTGTAGATTGCAGAATGTGAGTTTCTCATTACATTCTCCTCAAGTTAGATTTCATATTATTTCAAACCATTTGGAATGATCTTGGAAGGATCACATATAGATCAGTGTATATGTACATATCCTGGAGTAGGCTAGACACATATTTAAAAACTAGAGAGCACACTATAAAGTAAGTCAGATTGGGTCTTAGATTCAGAAACATACAAGGTGTCCCATATTTTTTCGTGCATACTTTGACAGTGTACTCTACAAGTAAAAAGAAAACTAAAATACCATCTAAGGAAAAGTCCATAAACGAAGCTTTTTGATTGTCAGGGATATGGTTAAGGAATTATAACAAAAGTGTGATTATTATTTCTCTGAGTTCAATACAGGGCAAGACGAGATATGTAATGTTTACTAACATACACATATTGATTAGAATATGTTTACTATTCCAGCAATGCTAGCTCCGTACGACAGCAAACTATGCGTACTCACACTCTACCACGAACTTAACTTCAATCTCATTTAGCCTTGCATTGAACTGAAAGAAACAGCATCACCACATTCTCCACATTTCATACTTCTGTTATAACTTCTTACCAAAGCATTCATGGACTTTCCTGTCACATGACACTTTACTCCTACTTTCCCTTGCAGAACACCCTGTCGAAGTATACACGAAAAAACTGCGTGACACCCTGTATACAAAACAGTTAAATCTCTCAAGTACCATTTCGCGACTCAAATTATTTGCAGAGATTCTCCAGCCTCATCCACTAAACACGTTCGCCGACGCCTTGCAGGCGTTCAACGCACAGCCTACCAATTCCCTAAATGCACACATGCGTCTGCAGAGTGCAAAGAGTCAGAGGGTGGCGAGCAGGGTCTCGGGGGTGAAGGCACGGTGAAATTAGGAAATATCCGTGTGCTGAACGGCTGATTCGAACTTTTTGGAGTTTGGACGCAGTGCGATTTTCCAGGAAAGCTGCGGCGTGGCGGCAACGGCGGCGACGGCGACTTCCCCGGGCCGAGCGAATTGGTCTCCATGGAAACCACCCCAAAGCCAATCTGGGGTGCATTCGTACGTACATTTACCCTTGTCGAGCCGCGTCTGCAGCACCCCCCTAGCCCCCATCCTCTCCATAAACTTGCTCCCCTCCTGCCTCTTCTCTCATCTCTTCTGTATTGTCCCCCCCTCTTCTCCCTGTTGCCGACTATCTTTCTCTCTTTGACCTCTACCATCTTGCACCCCTTCGTCCCTTTCTTCTTGTCTCCTCGTCTCGCCGTAATCCTATTTCATTTCTTTATTTCCATAAGGCTAGTTTTCCTCGTTCTCTTCCCTTTTTTCGCTCTGTTTTGGCGCGTGATCGTTCTTCTATGAGGCTTGTTATTAGCCTTTGTTTTTGTTTGTTTTGTGGTTTTAGAATTAGTTTCTTCTTTGGGGAAGTTAATTACGACGCAGAGATGTTTGAGGTTTTGAATCGTTGTTTGATCTCTCTTCTGTGTTTGTATCTTTGGGTTTGTTTTGTGGTTTATGTAGATGTATCGATTTGGTAGTAATTTTGTTCAAGTATTCGTTTCTCTATTTACAGTGTGCTGCATGCAAGAGATGATGCCTACTGTGTAGGATTTCGATTATGGAGTAACTAAATATTGGAATGGTGAGAAAGTCGTTCTGTTGGTAACTGAAGAAGATTGGGAAGTCGAAATGAGAATCATACAAAAGTGGAAGACTTTTGTCTTTGTTTAATATTGAGCTTGGTAAAGTATTTAGAGAGAAAGGATTTTTTTCCTGTGAAGAGAAATGGTATTCTACTATCCGATAAATGTAATTGCTTGAACTCTGTGTACTGTAATTAGTAAGATGTCCGAGGAACTACAATACTTTGTAAAGAACTAATTTAGATGACCATGGTACCGACTGAATATGAAATTAAATTCTTTTCGTACAGTTAGTAGCTGAATATTCTTAAATGTACAGTACTTATGTATATTCAAACTAAGAGAGCATTAATGTAGTTGTTCTTCTATGTATTATTTTTTGTAGATTTTATTATCTTCTTTTCCTGCAATTTGTTTTTAATTTTACTATCACAACCGTTAAATATTTCGTGATTCAGTATCTTAAGTTTCTAGTCACTTCTTAGTAAAATCAAATAGACTTAAACTTAGATGGTAATTTCAAAAAATTTCAATTAGATTTAAAATATTACTTAATCATTTCAGGTTTATTAACTGTAACTGACTTTGCACGACGGTTCAAAGTCGAAACGATGGCAGGCGTACCATAATTCTGCAAACCTAATCTATAGTTCTAATACACAATTACACAGAGTCAAGAAATTGCCCCAAAGTAAATTAATACAGACATCACACGTTATGATATAACGAAATAACCAAAACAAGCAACGAGCTCGTGAGATTAAAGTACATGTTTCTAAAGTTAATTAATGTGTCAATCAGTGGTTCTTAGTCTATTCGAAGTAAGACTTCAAGAAAATTTGACAATATTTCAAAAAAATAATAAATATAGGTATGAGTTTATAATTAATAAAAAGAGTAAAAACAATAAAATTGGTTATTGCTTGTAGATATAAATATTATTACTAAAAATATAAAGAAGATATTATTAATTATTATCATGGCACACATGTGTTTCAGGAATAACTCAAAAAGTATGTTTCTCAAGAAAAACAAAAAGCTATTTATTATTTATTTGCTAAAAAATAACACTGATAAAAAGAAGCTATTAGCTATTTAATCTTTGAAGAATAATTACTCGTTATTTGCAATGAATGATTTTGTTAATATTATTCAAACAATTTGTAGTTTATATTTAACAAGTTGTTTTAATAGAAACTCTAGAATTTCGAAGTTTAATTATTAAAATTTACACGACGAATAGATGTGTGTTAATCAAACTACTTCATAGTTGTAATTAAAAAATTACATGTTTAGAGTTGTGTTACTTTTAAAATACATGTACATACATATACAGTTTAAAACTACTCTGTAACAAAAAAATTACATACCTAATTCTATAATGAAGACCATAACAAATTAAATAAATAATTTTAAAAAATCATTAAAGATAACAATGTCCATATATTTGGTTTTTTAATTTTTTGATGCAAACTATGTTATCTGAGCTTTGAAATTGCATTCTGAAACATCAACTCTGTCTTAAAAAATCTCTGGGTGTATATGTACATGAATTCAACTTAACACTCACAAATGTAGCTAGTAATTAATTCTCAACGCAAGCAAGTTACATTTGTAAAGTTAAGCAATACATGGCACCCATTCATGAACGTCAGCTGCAGGAGCAATAATACCTTCAGGCGAAGATGCATTTGTGTAACAGACAAGGGGAAAAATATCACAATTTATAGAAGAGAGAGTGCAAACAATAGCTTTCAAAATATATGAGTAGCATTTCCTACAGTTTTTCTTTTACCAAGAAACAGAAACTGTTTCTACCACGGACAGGTCTCTTGACTTTCTTGAATTGTCCTCAGTAAAACTATCTAGAAAAGCTCCGCAGCAAGACCGTTACCATTTCATGATGAGGATTATGAGAAAATATACTTTACTTTAAGAAGATTCATCAAACATAACATGAAAGAAGAAGATATACATATATTGTATAACAGATCTGATATTATTCTACCATTATTTCATTTCATTCAATTCTATTTAATGTGGTTTCATCGCCATCTTGGTCTTTTCTTGTTTGTCGACTCTATCTATTCAACGAAGAATTTTTTGTATTGCATTCCATTTTGATCTCTTTTATATGGATTTTCGTATATTGGCCTGTAATTTCTTTTTCTTTCTATCTCATAATATTGTATTTTCCACGTTTTACCATTTCTTATTTTCTCCAGTTTCTAATATAGAAAATGTTGGTGGCGACACTGTTGGCGCCGAACGGGTTGTCTGATATGATGCAACCAAGTGGACTTCGTTGCGTGGCTGATCGAGAGCAAAAAGCTGAAGAAGGTTTCTGTAACTGCATGGCGATAGGATCAAGCATATCGGAGGTAATATTGAAAGCTTGCAGAATGTGTTCGAATCTTACGACACAGTTTCAAAAAGTAAAGACAGTGCATGCAACACTGAAGCTTACTGAATATTTAGAATTTCATAGTTTCACCTTTATATGTATTATATTTTCTGTAAATATTAAAATACTTTCGATTTGAAATTAACACTTTGAAGAATAATTACATTACTCTGTGTATTGAGAAAATAGATTAAATTAATACAAGCGTTTTTCGTTACTTAAATTATAGATTTAAGATCATACTCTGCATTTTTCTTAATTTAAAAAATGATTCCTAAGTTTTATAGACATTTGTATAAAAGCAAAATTTTTGCTTTTAGAATGTTCTTTGCACGTAAATGAACTGAAACATTTGCTTTTATAAGAATTACTCGAACTTTGGGTGTTGAACTGATCGATACTCATGGGTACATATTGAACTTGTTCACTTCGTCATCCATGACATTTTATAAACCTTTCTCTCTTATTCTTTCTTCCTTACTGACTCCATGTTTGGCGATCAATGTTTCAAAAATTTGATTTTAAATTCTTTACCATGATAAAATAGTAACGTGAAATCGACGTGAAAGGTATCTACAAGAAATATTTTAAACATAATTTAAAAAAAGAATGCAATTAAATAGAATTAGACGATTAACATAATAATCTCGATATGCTTTGTACTGGTTGTTTCTTATAGAGTTTACTGTCGAAGTTATTCAAAAATTTATCACGAAAACTTTTACTGTTTTCTAGAAATGTAAATAATTTTATATTATAATAAAGAATAATCACTGATCTTGATAACGAATGCATTCCACGGTTTATTAATTCAAAGATATAATTATTTTATAATAACTGCTGCTAAATCTAGCTGTGCAGGATATTTTATATTTTTTAGCAGTCGTTAGAGCCTATTCAGAATTCCTTTGCGAAGAAAGGTGTCGCGATTTGTTCCGTAAAAACTTTTTAATTGGACCCAGCAAGGCAACGCATGCGGTCAGATTGCTTCTGGTTTTCTGACTAAAAACAGGCATTAAGGGCAACGATATAGACCCCTGTACTTTCGTTAGTGACTTACTCGGCTCTTTGCCCTGACAACGAGCAAACAAGCAATAGGACTGGGCTGAACCTTTGCTGTGCTGTGAGTTGAATCTTGTTATTCGACGACTTTCCGCGAAGTTTCGCTCTTTTATCGCGAATCCGAGAACGTTTTCAAGTGACGCTTTGTCATTGAATGAACGTTTTGTCCCCGAAATTTATTGGTTTCGAACTGTCGTCGAATAGAAATTAAGAAAAAGACTTTAAAAGAGGACTTAATGAAACTGGATAAGCTTCTTCGCTGACATTCAAAGCGAAATTGAGATTGGGAACTCTTTGAAAACTGTAAGCAGAAATTTTATTCGATATTTTAAAGAGTTTAATAAGGTGAAATTATACGCAACTTGAATAAAATTTTGAATTTGTGAAGTTCTCAAAAATGTTAAATCTTGTTAAACAGTCTAGAAACTTTGTTTCACAATCGTTTAAGAAATTAATGGTAATTGTGTTCCGCTGAACGTTTCGCCTCAGTTAAATTACTATGTTAATTAATGATGGACGTGCAATCTGTTCTCGGGCAAATTTGCAAGTAATTCAATTATTATCTTGTTTCCACTTACTAAGAATATTAGTTGATTTTCAATCATTTTTGAAATATAGTAAAAGTGCCGTAAAAATGAAAAGTAATAGTATTAATAATTACTACCTGTAAATTATTACATTTGCCTTTTCGATTACAGCAAAAATTTAACAAACTTCTTAACTATGCCTACATCCTGCAAAGTTGAATTTTATGTCTCAATTCCGAGAAGAGTGACTTCTCCTGCAAAATTAGTACAAAAAAGAAGAAAAGAACTGTGGCTTTGATAAAAAATTGTTTCACTATTCAGTACACTTTACAACCGTGCATTTCACGATTTAACCTGGACTCTAGAGTTTCAGGTAGGTTTCCACCAAAGAATCGTTTCACATTCGTTTTCGATGATACAAAAAATCCATCCTTATTCGTATAATTGCATAAAACGTTTTTCATGTTTTAAACGTTTTTCATTGAGAAATTATATGTATGTGGCACGCCCACTCGCAGTATGGCATTAAAAAGCTTTAATATCAAACGTAAGAATTTTTTTTACATTTCAGATTTGAACCTATTCAGTTCATTTTTAATCCATTTAGCTTTAAATGCACTCGGCGAATAGGAGCGAAAGCCTTCATTTAAAGCACTGCCTATTTTGGATAAATAAGTGGTACAGGTGAATCCTTAAAAATGACCTCTGTTCAATTAGTTGTAAAATTTTTTATTACTTCATTTGCAGTAATTACTGATTATGGAATTGGTTTTATGGATGTACGTAAGATTACAGTGTAATTGATAAGCAGTGTATGAACACGTGGATTTCTATGATCGTGTGATAATCTGATAAAACAGACTAATGAGACTGAAAAAGATTTTTTTAGTGTAATGTGAGAATTAGAGATACAGATTAAACCTTATCGTCTATTTTTACTCTATCTCATATTTCTGCTCACTCCATTATTTCATAGTCAAACGCGCTTAAATTTATACTATCTACTACAGAAGTAATAGTTTCTTACGTCAGTGCACTTTAATTAAATTCAGATTTCGCGAAATGGTTTGCATAAAATATTCATATGTATCGCATCATTTGCTTATGCCACACACGACAGGGTTTGCGTTATCAAATCCAAGCAGGATCACGGGAACGATGGAACGAATTTGAATTTCGATTTCGCTGCAACGCTCCACCCTTAATGCCCAATCGTCTCGAAACTAATTTATAAAGAGGCAGTAGCCAAGATCGAACGCTCTGCTTCGCTCTGTCAATTTCTGCACAATTTACATGCGAATTGGAGCTCTGCAGCGATGGTTGCTGCCTACCAGACGATCGCCACAATCGAGAAGCGACATCCACCTGGACTGCGTGGTAAAAAGCTGAGGATATCGTCCTTACTACGTGGGCATTGCAAATTTTATGTGCATAGTATTATTTCAGCCGTTCATTCGCCAAATCGATTAACTCTACAAAACAAAGATATTGATATTTATTTTATATCAAGTGCTTTGGCATTAAAATTTCAGGATGAAAATTTCAGGAGGTTCAGGTACAGTGAGTCTCATCGATTGGCGATTCCCTATTGGGTTAGTTGCGTTGCATCGCTTAAAATAACAATATTAAGCTGCAGCTTCAAAACTGAATTGATGGATTTTGGGAGAATTATTATTTATTAGCTAATATTCATTTTCGCTTTGAAGCAAACTTAACATTGATATTTTTGGGATGCAACTAGCCTAGAGAGTTGTGAATCAATAAAATTCACTGTATGTGAAATTCCAAATAATTTTAACTGGAGGTGAAGAAATTGGTCGCTGATCATTTTGGATTATGAACGACTCACTTATTAGCTGTGACATTAGTTTGTGGCTCTAAAAATTAGAATGGCGAAGTTTTGTACAGTTTTTTCGTAATACTGTATCTAGGTCGAAGTCTCAAGTTTATAGCGAGTAAACATTGTGCAAAATGAGAGAAGATAAAAGAATAATTTCAAAACACAGAAGAAATAAGAACGAGTTTATAACTAGGAAATACTATCGATAAAGAACGTCATATTATGGTATTAATAACTATAGAATCGTAAAATACATGAAACATCCACTACAGTCCTGCAATATTATCAAGCATAAAATGAGAAAGGAAAATAAAGTTGAGGAGATTCTACTTTACTTCACGCCACGAGTTTCACATTGATGTGATTTATAGCGATGTTACGGCCCAGCGATTTATTTGACAAAGATCGCGTGGCTCCGTATATTTTTTTTTAGTTTTATCAAAGTGAGAAATGGTGGTCTAGCACAGGCACATCATTGAACTCTTTGCTGAATATTTGTTAGGCGAATTCTATTTTTCCATCATTTTTCTGAGAAGCAATTTATGAGAAGCGAGAGACCCCGAAAGTTCCTAGCCTAAGGATGATACTGACAAATTATGTTACCACGTTTGTGACGTAATCTTAACGCCCCAGCAGTTCACAGAGTGCGTACTTACAAAGGGGCTGAATCTTATCTCGGTCGTTCAGACACCTTTCCGTTGATGTCTCCACACGTTCTGACGAAATAGGCAATTGGGTTCGTACTGGGTATACTCTTAATGATAGTTCTGATCCCTAGACTTCGCACGTTGAGAATGAGGAAGAGTAAGATGGATCTTCCTGATTCGTTCGCTCTTGTAAAAAGAGGCTGTTCAATATCAGAGATACGGAAGCAACGTGTAATTGTTCCTTATCAGTATTTCTCTTCACTTCCAGCCTTCATGTGTTGACACAATAAGAGCTTTTATATCTATTTACTGAGTAGTTTATATTTTTTCTTTGTCTGGTTCTTCCATTATGAATTCTTCCCTAATAAATTTTCACAGATCGTGTTCTTAAAATTTAAAACACAAATTCTAAAATGGCACAGAAATGTTATTTTACTTTGTAATATTAGAAAAACAACTGATGGGTCACTTTTTACATTCGTTGCTTCAACAATAAACTTCAAACGTCACTGTACTTTGTTGACCCGTTCGAAGTAGTCTAGCTCTCCAAACGAAGACCATTTGTGCGAGGGGTGAATCAATTAACGTGTGCATGAAACGAGAATATTCGATCGACGGATGAAACAATAAACATGCAGAAGGCGAAAGCGTGCAGCGTCAGCAGGTTGTTGGGTACAACAAGTGCTCGGCTACCGTGTGCTTCGCCTCTGTTGTTGCCACTTGCGTACTTTCTGGCGAAGAAGCATCGCTAACGAGGCGGAAATGAATTCTCGAGGGCATGCAAGTTTTAATTTTTCAAGCGCTAACAAACGTCTTTGGGGAATTGGACGCGCGAAGCCCTTGAAAGTGCATCGCGATCGTCTTTCACAAGTATTTCCCCGCAAATCCCCAATGAATATTTTCAGATGCATATTCAGATTTGTTAATTTCATTTGCTCTGAATATACCCATTTGCATCGTTGTCGTATCTCTATTAAACCTAGTCTTATGCAAATAACACGGCTGTACTCGGTCAATTAATAATTAACAGGAATCGCAGCTGTTCTTTAAATTCGTTATTGACGTCAAACATTCCGACTGATGATTTTCGCAAATCCAAAAAAGAGACTCTTGTTTTCCTCTCTTCTCTAGTGTAAATCTGATAAAGTAGGATTTCACTCGTGTCCTTTGTCAGTATTATAACGAGAACACTAGGAGAATTTATCTTTCTAACAGAATTAATAACTTTGAATGAATTATATTGTACGATTTCCAAAGTACCACTGCATTGTTTGTAGATAATCACGATAACGTGGCTGTGTGACTCGTTTGCATGTTGCGTGAAGCTTGCAGCCAGGACGCCCGAGAGGAATTAATTGAATGTGTCATGCTACGTCATATTCAAAATAGAATGTCTGACTGATGAAATGTTTAAATGAATTTTTTAGCGTGAAGTTATGTGATAATTGCATACAGCGACATTTATAAAATCATTTGGAAAATAAAATGGAAGAAACAAAATATTCATTGTAAATGTAAAAAGTTGTTCATAAAAACAGTCAGTCAACTAATTTTTCAATTTCCCTTGTTAATCCTGAATGTGTCATTTATTATCTTGAATCATACTTCACTATTAATTTAAATAATGCCGAATTACTCATGTCTACAATGAAACCACATGTAAATAAATTTAAAAAAATACCCAAAATATACATAGTATATTGCGAAATATACTCTTCTTTGTATATTTCATAAAAAATTGCACTACCACTACAACTAACACAGCCAAAACCGCGAAAAGGAAATTCTACAGGATTCCTCCATTGAATCGTATTGGTCCGGCTTCAGATGCATTTGCAGTAGCAAAGCGAAATATTTTTTGTTCCACCGTATTTTAAAAATATAGGAAACGTGACGTTCCGAGACCACAATTTCAAGCAACAAGCATATTCATCATTCTTCGTGGACGAAACAGGAAAAAAAGCGACTCTGGTGTATTTCAAGGGATTACAGGCTTGGACCAAAGAATAAACGATCCCTCAGCTACCTGCAATGAATGGCACGCTTCATTCAAATTAAGCATTCAACCGGTCCATTATTTAATTCGACTTTTCCAGCAGTAAAAGGACCAGCTAGTATCGCGATCAAATTCCCTCTCCCTAATGTCTTTCATGCATCAAGGGCCACAATAAGTTCAGCTCGTGAATCATTCAAGATTGTATTCGCGAATGGACAGATCCGTGTACATAATTTTTCGTTCGGTTGATCGTCGAGGAGCTCGACAAGGGGAGAGTTCAAATGGAAATGATTTTTTTTTTTTTTCGAAAACGCCTGCAGCCACGCCTGGGACTCTTGAACGGGGAGCAATGATTCAGCTATTGTTGCAACCCCGATGTCGCGTGCCGGCTGCGTGTCCCCATCGCGCTCCCCGTGTTCCTCTATGCTCAGTGTCCGTTATAGTAATTTCTGTACAGCTCCTGTCAGAGGAACTGAAACACGTTGCGCAAGAATAATCCGATGAATACAGTTTTAAGCCGCCATTGTTGTAACCCGAGCCGCCGTGAAAAGATTACAGCGCAGCAGCTCAATATTCGTACATTTATTACATTAGCTGGAGATAAAAAGGGGAGATGTACTTTACCCACTTTTTCAATGAACATTTACAGTAATTCAGAGTTGTTAGAGTATAACAATATATTATATGTATCATATTTGAAGTATTTCTTAAGTGTGAAAAATACTGTGGAGCATGTTGGCAGCAAAATGAGATAATCAACAAATTTTAATTTATGTCTTAATTGAAAATTACGAGATGTCTCTGAGATAAGATATAACATTCAGAAGTTTTGGCCATAGAAATAAGCTTCGAAATTTTGAAACTAAGAATACATAGCCATGTCACCTACGTGATTTTGTGTTCCACAACTACAGCTATACGTATAGCCAATGGTTATTGAATTAAAATCACCTCAAATCTTTAAATTAGTAAAATATTCGCCTTCATAGAATTGACAATTCTTATTACCAATTTAATTCAAGTTGTTTTTTCGTTTGGAATATCTTGTTGTTTACATGTATTAATTTTTTATCATTTAACACGTTAATTACTGCTAGGAAATTTAAGATTTTCATGTACATATCCCATGGAATATTATTGACAATTATCTTTTATATCATTAGGTAAGTACGTAATATTTTATATCATTAGGTAGGTATTTTTATATCATTAGGTTAGGTAGGTACATAAGTAAAATTATGATGTTTATACGTCTGGTAGAATTGTTTTTATAATTTTTGTTTAATTTTGATAATAACGAGTAGATTGAAATTAGCTCCTAGAGTACATTAATGACATTTAACAGTAATACCTCAAGGACTAGTTTGTGCCTAGAACGCTAACTCGTACGTTCTTTCCACAGAAGTAGTCCTAAGATATAGGTGCAGTAAGATATTTAAACATCAGTGGGAGGAGAACTCGTTTTAGTTCATTTCTATATAATTTGTAATATTTACACATATCTCGACTTCAATTTACTTGATCATTATTATGATCATTATAGAAGACCGACACATTTATAGAACTCCTGAGTTATCTTTAGAGTGCTTAATGAGCAGTAAGCATTAAACGCTTCAAAGGAAGCTAGTAATAACTAATTGCTAAGTACAAGTGATCGTTTACGTATTTGGTATTAATTAGTGCAATCAAGGATTATTAAGTATTTATGATATTGTGTTATAGTTAGAAAAGTGAAATTCTTGTATATAGTCTTAGTTCAATAGCTGAAGGCTGTACTCTTTTATCTACCCTGTTTTAAAGTTATATTTTGTTCTCGTCTAATTTTCTGAAGATTCACACAAAAGTTACTTTATCTTTAGAACGTTATTAAAAAGAAATTTAAGAAACTTTTTCAACCATGTATATACTTCATTAAAATACATATAATAAATTAATGAGTGAACCTTCATCTTTATATACTACTAAGAGCAATTTTCGTTTTAATTGAACATTCTATCTGAGATTAATTTATGCGTTGATAGCTCATTTCTCTCTCGTAAAAGATGAATATGAAAGAAAATGAGGAAGCACTGTCAAAAGGAAGAGGAATAACGACGAGTTTATAATAAAAATGACTACTGTTCACATTATGAAGAAAAAAAATAATGTAGATATAAAATTGCGAACTGTTTTATTGTGAGTATCTACTTATTATTCCTCGCATAAAATTATAATAATGTTTCTAAAACTAATATTAGGGGTGTCGGGACAGATGTAAGGACTTCTCGTGTAAATACTCACAAAATTTACATATATTTTCAAACACAGCAAAGGGGATGAGAGTGAAGTTTTAACAAGGATACGTGAATGTGTCTTTTCAATGTCACAACATGAAAATATTAGAAAATGAAAGATTGTCGAAACAACGAATTTTATTTATTTTATTATCTGACATGATCAAATATATGGCACATAAATCATTTATTTCCCAAAATAAGATTCTAAAATTTATATGCATGTAAATATTTTTGGAGCAAAGATAAGAAAGAATAAGTTGGTAAAATGAATCAAGTATACAGGATACCCTCGTTATAAGCTCGTGACCATCCCCTTACTTCTTGGAATTATTTCCTCAATCGTTGGCTCTGACAATAAGTCAGCAGAAAAGTATCTTTAACACATAACTAGAAAAAAGTATTCAATTCTCTACAAGTTCATTGTCCATTTCTTTGAAATTCAAGTAATCTCAAAAAATAGAATATTCCAAAATTACATCGCAGTAACTTATATAAAAATGGTTCCAAGCAAAGTACATTAGTATTTTAATTACTTTTAGTGTATCTAGATTCTACTTAACACATTATCAACTTCCAGCAATAAGTACACATTTTGCATCACCTTGCACCATCCGACTATACCAGCACCACTCGTTAATTCTTCAGCTGGAATCTCAAAGGGAGAGCGCAGATTCGTTCTAAGCGGAAATTGATCAGCCAGCTCGGTAAATCCAGGCTCTAATGCGGCAACTGTTTTATTACCCTCCCAAAGTGGCGATAAAGCAGCAAGGGATTAAATCGATGGACGCGGTCGCGTCGAAACTTCAGCACACCCGGTATTATCGCGGAACGATTACAGATCTGGGGTCTTGTCTGAAGCGCGCGTGCATGTGTAGCTTTTAATGGCAGATGGCGTGGGGCCCGTGTGACGAGCAGCTGCAACCGAGAGAGCGTGCAAAAGCCAGAGGGGGGGAACGAGACGGAGAAAGAAGGGGCGAAGGACCGTGGAGCGTGGTGTCGCGAGGACCACCCAACCCCTACGACCCGCTGAAAAGAAAGCCCCCGACGCGTAGGTTTCACTCCCTGAAAAAAACCCCCATGGAATCTGTCGCGCGGATGCGCGCCGCCACTTTAATGATGATCCCGCTGCTGGGATGGTTGCTGGACAACGAAAATGATCTGGCGCGGTTTGATAAATGTGGGTAGTGACTCTAGCGAGGCTACTGATCTACGTGTACAGTAGGGCCACGATTAACGGCGATTTAGTGAGCTGCAGCCTCGTTTAAGCGGAATTACAGCTCTTTTTTTATTGTTTTAACTGCATGGTATTTGCAACTTGTTTTTGTTAAATATTGTTCAATTTAATTATTCAATATTAGTATAGTCGATGGCCAGATATATGGCGATCAGTTTATCTGAAAACTCAGGAAAAAACTGAAAAGTGTTGGCAGTATTTATTATTTTAAATGCTGTTAGCATTGGAAGTGTTGTCAGCACCCATTAGAGGATTTCTAGTTAAACTGATCATCCTGTATAGCGATTTCAGTAAAACAGCAGTATTGGTCCTTTACTCTTTTAAGAAATCTATACCTCAGAGCTAGAGTAACCCAAGTCCATTTTTTTCAAAATTAAGTTTTTACAGGATCTTACTGCATTCTCTTCGTTTTATTAGAATAGTAGGAATTTAGTTAAGCTATGTTGTAAGTGAAGGAAATTTAATAGTATAAACTACTTTGAATACTATGTTAATAAATGAGTAATCGATGAATGATAACAAAAAAGGACTTGGAGTGCTTTGACTCTGAAACACAGAACAGGAAAACATATTAGTTTTTCCTAGGTCCTCTGGTTGACCACCACAACGCCGATTATTAAAAATATGAAAGACCATATGTCGCGATCAACTATACTTTCCTAATGGTCCATATCATAAATTTAACTACTTGTAGTTAGAACACTTGGGTGCTTTTTCTATAGCCTCCTTGAGATAAGTGGCTCCTTCCATGTGAAATCGGGTGTTACTCAAAAAAATGTTCAATTTCGCATGGAATGACCCTATCAGGAATATCATTTCTCTATAAAATGTCGAATTGTTTCTGAAGTACGAAACGAATAAATAAATACACAAGTAGCGCAAATCATGCTCATACATGTTGTACAATCAGGCGAAGAACAATTAACAATGAATCCGAAGGAGAAAGTGCAGTACTTCAAGATAATGCTTATCGACCATAAGTGGGCGATAAATCGTGTTTTTGTTGCGTGCTCATAATAACTGATAAAACGCTTCCTTATTACATAACGGGTCTCACTATCGTCTACAGTTATACAAATGTATATAGGTGTCATTTAACCTTCGGAGTTTGAAGTGACCGTAGTAGTAGCAGTAACAACAATGCTGTAGTGACAGCAGCTGCAGAACTCTCCTCGACCAGAGCAGCTGTTCTCTCTTGCCACTCCTGAATCACGATTCGAGTTCTGGTTCAGCTTCTGCTTTTCGTGTCTCTCGCGCCATATGGATGGACTCGTTTCGAGTGGGTCCGTGGATTCCAGGAAACATTCTCGAAATAAAATAACTGTTCCAAAACGTTTGTCTTGAATGTTTCTGTATAACGGTACACCTATCGTTCGAGGCTACCGACGAACAGTATTTCCATTAACATTTTTAAGTTTCCTCTAATTGAATCTTTAATGTTTCAAACTTTGCAATGCAGTTTTTGCTAATCCTGCTAAACTCTAAAAACTGATTATATGCGAATCCACTTATTTAAAGAACAAAATTGTAGAAAATTTACAATTTCAATGGCATTTATGAAGTTATCTTCAATTAAATTGCTCACTACTTGTTCGCAGCAGAGAGATTAAAAGTAAGTAGCTTGTTCAACAAAATATGAATTTGATTTTAATTCTTTTCAGCGGACCAACTTTCAGATAACACCTTTATCTCATTTCTGCTTGGATTCTGTTCCATTTCAGAACAGATTTACTATGAGATACTTTTAAAATCCTATTTTTGCACAGAAATTTGCAAATCTGTTTTACAATAATCTATTATTCCAACACTGTCCGTAGTTTTCTGGCACTTGACTGTCATATTGAATGAAATTCTGGTTCCTATATCCAGAGTGTATTATATCTACTGTTTCTCTACGTTACTCAATATACTTTAGCTACAAGGTTCAGACTTTTGTATAAAGAAGAAAAGATTTCGTAGAATACCCAAATATTCTCTCGTCGCATTATAGCTTAAAATTTGAAACCATTTTGAATGATTGAATTTCACTCAAAAGCACTGTCAATAATGTTTTTGACAAGACCAAAGTCACCCACCACCGAGCATAACATGACTCAAAAACCCTTCCTCATAAACTCGTCACTAGCCAGTAAACCTACATCCGTGGAACACTATACAATCTTGAAAAAGAGCGATATTTCATACACACCAACCTGATAAAATCTGTCTCGAATCCCTAGCCGAACGTTTCCCAATGACGTAATTAAGTCTCTTCCCCTCTGCCGAGAATAAGAGGTGGAATTATCCTCGGTGCGAGAGCCACATTGAGGCCAGCAGCGTCATTAACGATATTCCTCCCCTCGGATGCGAGTGGTCCGCGATTATATTAATACACGAAGGATGATCGCGAGGCGAACGCGTGCGAGTCGTGTGCTGATTGGAACGCGTTAGACCAGCCGCGGCGAGGGGAGGGGTCCAAGGGTGATTTAGCCCCTGTATCGAGGTCGCATTGTGCGCCCGTCGTCGATTCTCGTCTTGGTGCCAGCTGTTGCTATTTTTTTTTTTCTCCTCTCTCTGGCTCATTCGCGCCCCTCCACGAGCAGAAGCCCGTTCCAGAGCTTTCCTTTGTCGAGCATCATCCACGTTTGTGCCAGTCGATCCGTGCCGAAATTAATCAAAAGGGAAGGATCGCGAGCACGTGGGCAACCCCTACTGTGCCCGCCGTCCGAGCGAAACGCAGACGCGCGCTCTCTCGCTCTACGATCAAAATATTAAATAGCGCGACAAACCCTCGGGGGCACCGTCTCCCCAACAATAAGAGGTGGCGTGGCTCATGGTTACCAAGGGGGGATTCAGGGGTAAGGCCACGTGCCAGCCATGGGAACATAACGCCGCAACGGCCACGTGCCCACCACCTAACGGGTGTGCGCCGAGAAAACGGCCACCGGTTGCTTTTTAAGCGGCCAGAGGCTGTCGATTGTTTCCTGGCTCCTTGGGCCCCTTCGTCGATGCACTTTTGATACAGTGGCTCATGAATTTCTTGATTTTTGTGATGGATTTCTGAGGTGCACGGTTGTGGTTGCAATCTTTACACTGTGGGTTATAGTTAGGCTTAACGTCCTTAATGGGTCTTCTGTTATTTTATAAATAGCGCGACTGATTACAGTTTTTCAAGTTTCCAAATGTTTAAATATTCGAATTTTAAATCTAAATTCTGAGCTATTCGAATATTTCACTTTCGGTATGTTTAGATTTCGAAATTCTCAAGGCTTTGAATTTTGATATTAATACTTTTTCAGGAGTTTGATAATATGTATTATCAGTATTTTGAATAAATGTGAAGGAATGTAAATTACTGTATTAGAAAAATTAAAACATGCAGTCCGTTTTAAGTAATAAAACTGAAAGACTGTTATTAGATTTAATCCTGTAAAATTTCCACACTTTTCTTATAATCACTTGATCTATACATTGTATCTGATATTATCTACCTACTTGAAAACAAAGTTGAACATTACCTACTACTGTCAATATTACACAAGCATGTTAGTACGATACTGAAAGGGGTTGAATGACGAAGAGAGGGTAAATGAACTACATACTTAGTCATCTGGTGAGTCCAGTGGCTATAAAATCTATTTCAGTTTCCTTCCTATTCTCTCTGTATGAATGAGCTGCCGATAAATTACTTTTGTCTGCAAGTTAATCAACTACTAAAGGCTAAAAAGTTGTCATGTTATACATCCGTCAACTTTCTCGTAAAATTATTGTTACAAACTATTTTATTAAGTTCATAATTGTTACTAAAAATTGAAGTATTTGGTTTAATAATTTATTATACAAATTATATTCGATTTGTATATCAATATATGTATATGCATATATATTTATTTTAACGAAATTTGTTTGTTTTTTGTGCAAGTAAAAAGGTTTGTTTTAAATTTTAAATTAATTTTGTATGAGAACTTCGTAATCCCTAATCGCAACCTCCTTGCCATCGAATGGTACGTATAGTACACCATGAGTTCTGTGTATCTGCAAAGAACATGAAACAAACGTTCTCTTATAGCATTGATTAAGAAATTAATTTTTTAAGCAATACTCGTAACAATGGTACTATTATTAGTGATAATATTCCCACATCCTTTATTCTATATTCCATATTTGACACTGAACGCTCCATAATCCACATTCCACATTGTCATTCCATATCCCACATTCGACATCAAACATTCCATATTCAACATTCCATATCTCAGATCCTACTTCCTAGGCCCTAGACTGTGCCTTTAAAATTAATCTGAAATCGCTTGTACTATAATAAAATTTTGAAATTCTATGAGAATAGAGTTTATATCTTATCAACTCTTTTTGTTGTGAGAGGGTAGTTCAATTCATAGTTGGGTACTTCGACTGATAAACTGATTTTATTAAGAAATACAAACGACCTTATTTCAACTTCAAATAGAAGTTACCTGGCTACTTGATACATTCCACATTCCTTACATCATATTTTACCATCTGTACCTCACTCTTCACATCGAATCTTTTGTAGCCTGTGTTCTACATATCACACGTCACATCTTATTCCTTGAACCTACACACAAACCCTACACACTCTATAACCCATATTGTACATAGAATATTTCACATTTCATGACGTACCTCCTACATCTTACACTTCATACTTCATTTTCTATGTTCTATTTTCTAGATTCCTCATTTTAAATTTCACACCCTTTGCTTAATTTTCAGAGTATGGACGATGAAAGTCGATATTTAGGTCAGATATAACTCAGAACCCAGGAGGCCTGGTTTTCAATAAGCAAGGATTAATGTCCTACTATTTTCACCTTATTTTTCACATCAGATTTTCTGCATTCTACACTGTACATTTCACATCTGTACATTCTACCCCTTAAACCTACACACACATATACTCTTCAGACTCCATATTCCGTTATATTGAATATTCTCTATATTCAATATTTGCAATTTCACAACCTATTCTGTATATTTCACACTTTCACACCGCCTGCAATATTCTACGTCCCACATTTCTAAAGCCATACCTAAGAACACTGTACTGAACCACTTTCTCAATTCTTACATTCCAAGTTTCACATTTCTCCCATCTCATCTTAATTTATGAAATGTAAACTTCATACTCTAATGGTGCCTTTTTAGCTATGTTTAGTTTGAGATATTATCGCTGCATCTATCGAGATAAGGCTTTCCAATAATTATCGAATACGTGGAGGCCTAGAGTGAAGAACACGGAATGAAACAAAGATATGCTACTATAAGAAAGGCTGAACTTTTGAATGTTCAGAAAAACATCAATCCGATGTTTCATACTATAGCGATGATTACTGGCTCTTGTTAACCTAGTTTTGCATCAACGACAACGCAAGAGGAACAACAGGACCTTCGTGGTTAGTACGTGCCACTTTATTTGGGTGCTATTTGGCTACAAGTAAGGGGAAATTTAAGGAATGATACTGAAGATCAAATTGGACGAAAATTAAGAATAAAGAAATTGCATTTGAACCTTTGCTCTGTTAGTTGTAAGTGTTTGATGAATGCTGTGGTTATTATAGTCACATAAAAAGGCACATGCCTCAGGTAGCATCAATGGAATTCAATGACTCTCGAGAAGAGTGGTTAATATAATCACTCTTCTGATAATTTTCACATTCTTATAATTAATACACAAAGATCCAATCGCAATTACGTTACTCTTTATTTTAGTCTTATTTAGATATTTACAGTCACCTTTTAAATTTTCTTTTACCTATAGCTAAATACCTTGTAGATATAATTGAAGGAGCTTTCCACGAATTGTGTTTTACATAGGAAACTTTATGAAATACTTTGAATGTATTATGTACCCCTACGAACTCATCCACCCCTTCATTAAGAAAATATTCCTTTTCTGACAACATATAGTAACACTTAGATTTTCACCAAGAAGCCACTACATTCAGGTATATTAGACCAGAAATACTAAGAAAAGATTCACACAACACCACGAATCATTGCACATGTTCCACATATTCCATATTCACCACACCACTGTCTAACATCTTACCTTTCCCACGCATGGAATGCCATTCTGATACGCGCGACCAGCATAGAGCATTTCTCCATCCACTGTTCTTCCGACTTCGACTGCGTTTGGCGGAACGTAACCATTAGACGCCCGAACCCAATGAAATTCGGCAGGCATTAGTATCTATCGAGAAAAAACAGCCCTTGAGCCATCTGTGTGGGTTTCGAAATTCGTCGATAAGGTGAGAGAGATCGAAGGGGCCGAGCTTTCAGCCCCCTAATCCTCTTAATACTCCAGACAAATATATTACCCGAGACCGAACGCCAGAAGTGCAATTAACTACGACCACGCATGTCACTATAATCGAATCCATAGAAATTGATTTTAACTAATGCGACCGAGTATATTGCATGACAAATAAGGGGAGGTTAACGTGGGATCGCCCCGAAATATATTTGAGGGCTGTGACCGATGGTAATGGTCTATGCTTGGAAACGATAAAGAAAAAAGGAGTGGATTAATATCGTTTGCATTCCTTATGATTGTACGTGGTGAGTGAATTTCTCTGTTAGTGGTTATGAACAGCAATGATTGTTGTTGATTAGGCCTGGGCATTAGGGTGAAATGGAAAATACGAATCGTGTGATTATTTTTTGGCGATAAAATAAATTTCTTTAGTCTTTTAGATTATTCTTTTTGAAAGACACAACACAATAAACGTGTTTGTTTTATAATACAGATTTTAATATCTCTTGTGTGTTATCAGTAACAACAGAATTAATCATTGAAGAATTAATCTTAAGAATTTATACATATATTTTTTATCCTACAATGATCATCATAAATTTTTAATGTTTGTTAAAAATAGGTAATATTGAGTCAGTGGTAAATAGAAAGCTACCTTCACAAATCTGTAGGATGAGTAGGTTCTATTGGTTTTAATCAGAACTCAAGTGTAAATATGATTCATGATATATTACAGATTAGTCAAGAGAATTTTTTTCCTGCATCATTTAAAAAACATTATTTATACTTTTCTGTTACATATGTATACCATAGCATTATTTAAGCATTCTTTAAAATACTAATGTTTAAGTGTATCCTATGAATTTTAATCAACATTTCACACATTCATTGTATTGAATTATACAGGAAAATCGATTGCACGTTCGTGTGAATGTTTCGGATGTGAATGGAGTGAATGCAATCAGCATGAACAATAAAAGGGTGAAAAAAGCGTAGTGTGGAGAATGCAAAGTCGTTTATCAACGAACTCGCGAGTACAGTTGTATTCATTTCTTGCTGAATTGCCAATTAACTAGGTATTTTTTGTAACAGACTGCGTACTTGCTCTATTGTTAACTGTGAACAATTTTGTCATTGAAGTTTACTAATGGCTTCAATATGATACAATTCTTTTTTGAAGATAACCATTACCATTGCACGATGAATACATGTGTCTATCCATACAACAACAATACGAGTAAAATATCACAAGCTGAAAACTTGCAATTTTTGGAAAGAGTAAAAAGAAGATTTCTGTTTAGAGAATTAGATATTGTTTCTTAACCATTGTGCATCGTTTGGGTTAACTTTATCTGAAACTTAATTTTAGTTTTCAACAGATAGGTACTCTTTAATGAGAATTACATTTAGATAAAATTCACTGAATTTTGATAACAATATTTAAAGTACCTATATCTATATGTAAATTCTCATACGAAAATACAATTTTTACTATTTCATAGAACATTAATGAATTTCATTGTACATATTTGTACAGTGTTTTACAGGTTTGGTCATATTTGGTCAAAAAATTAATAAATTATGGAAATTAGTAATTACAAGGTTTTCTTTTCTTTCAAATGCCTCACGCTTAAGTCTTATACAATCACCTTAATTTTAATACAAGAAGTAAAATATTTTTCAAATTTGATCACGAAAATTTCATAATCTTTTTTAACCCATTTACAACCGATGTACAAGTACGCCAAATATGTACTAAAATGCAAAAATACAGTTGCGAATGGGTTAAACAAATTCGTAAGTTGCTGTAGACGTAGACACAGGTAATAGTTACTTGAACAATGCATAAGGGTTAATACACTCTACAATCTCTATCCAAAAAACAATGCTTTTCTTACGTGTAACTACAAATGAGCTACTTGAAAATAATTTGCACTTACCTCGAAGTCGTGCTTGATATGTTCACGACCCTCATGGCACACATAAGCGACTCCGTGTTCTGGCTTCACCTTCGCGGGAAGCATATCGCCATGGTGCAGGGCACGTCCGACCACGAGGTCCAAGCCATCCATGTCTTTGCCAGCTAGGATCATCCCTGGTACCGTGTAACGGGCTCCAGTGAACCTAATCCACTTGTACCCTGCAACAAGAAGCAGTGAACTTAGTTAGACGTAGAAACGCTTTTCTATTTTAGCAGACGCTGTTAGCGAGAACAGTATCGACTGAATGTTACATTAGTTACACTTTTTATCGGTTGCATGATTGATCCAGGATCAATTTGGATCACATTGGCTCCGTTTGTGGCTAACTTGGTGTGAAGTTTCGTCGAATGTAAAACATGATGAATGGAGCTGCTCACTCTTTATTATTGATTAATACATTCTTATAGAAACAATTGTTTTAGACATAAAGGTTCCAACAAGAAAGTAAGTTGTTAGAAGCAAAGATGTGTTATATTATTAACATTGAGCTAGGTATTATTTGTTAGCTAGCTTGTGATGTTAATAATTTAGTTGTGTACACTTTCAATACACGTCTGTTTCACATACAATTTTGCGATTATTATAACATTACTTGTGTTCTTTAACATTACGTGTTAAAGAATGTTAATGTAATGTTAATGGATTACGTTTTTCATTGCTGTGACACATTAAATAACATGTATACAATTACGTACATTTTATGTGACTATGATAACTTTATCTTTTTTTATAATGTTCAGAATAAAAGGAACTCATGATTTACACATATAGATTGAAAAAAGATCATGTTCATTGCCTCTGAAAAGGCTTGATAAGATATTAGTATTTTACGTATTAATAATTATAAAAATATCATAATTTTCGTATAATGTAAAAGCTAAAATATTTGGAATAAAATGTTGATATAATGACATTTGTTTTTGTAAATTACAATTACATATTATGTATGTACTTATATTTAGGAGAAAATTAAAAATGTTCCTCATATATTTTCTTTACTCAACTGATGCAGAACTTTTGATAGATATCTGAATTTTCTGAGAAGTTTTATTATAACGATAAGACGATCGTAGCGAATGACACATTCTGTAAACAGGTTTTATCATTCCAGATACTTTAAGATTATCGTTGAAAATTAATCCATTGCTGTGTCGTGTTCACGACATACTTCCTTTAGAGTTTATAATTGAAATATAAAATTATATATTACCTGTTTTGACTAAAAACAGAAAGACAACATACATGTATGTTATATTTTAATCGTAGCCTAAGTCTAGTAAAAAATACTAGCGTTAAAATCGCTAAGGAGTTGAATTTGTAAAACTAAAATGTAACTACTAAATGTCAAAAATTTCCTGAGGTGTCAAACGAATGTAGAGTCAATATAGTACTTGCTTTATTTAGAATTGTTTCTGGAAATATCAGTATCGAAAATAGATGTTTAGAACGTAAAATGTCAGTCCACATCGATATGTACCACTGAGTACATTGATATCAAATTGTCTAACAATGAATATGATAAATATGTATTGGAATCAGTCTGATTATTATCGACGACCATATAAGAAACATTATTAATCAGTAGACTGATTAAAAAGAAATCGAGGGTTTCAAAATTTGTTTATTATATTGTCAGACAGTCATTAGCAGAACAGAGAAAAACGTACTATGGAGAATCAATTAATATATTTTATCTATTGCAACTTGCATTGTTTGTAAAATAATAATTATAAAATTAATTCAAATAGCTCTATTACTCACCAGGCATTCTTGCGTTGATTTTAACACTTTGACTGGACTTTATGGAATAACTGGCAGAACCACAAGTGGTTCCACTCGAATTGAGAACCAATCGTCGAAAGTAGAGGTGTCCCGTGAAGGTTTACACTTTATTATACGTTATCTGTCTTATCACAACGAACGCCTCTATGTAGAGTACATATGTACCGAACGGTATGACGTGACGGTGTAATGTACATACATAGATTGTATCTTGAATACATGAATTGATTTGACAATCAGAAAAACAGATCCTATTTTATCCAAGTTCGATACTTGTATCGTCTGTTTTTATTCCTCAGCACATGAACGATTTTTGATTTTTAAATCTTGGAACATTCAAATTTCTTGTTATTCAAATATTCATATCTTATAATGAGTATTTAAATATTTAAATATTTTAGGTTTTGAATTTATATATTTATCGAAGCATCTTTACTTATTTGAATTCGTGAATTTCAATTCATGGAACAGAATTATCTTCTTGTCTAAGAATAATTTCACACAAAGACCGATAAAACGTAACTGCCTATAGATAACAGCTGAACAGTTTCGTGAGTTATTGTACATACTTATCGAATCATGAGTATTGTGATATGAGTGTTAAAAGGATTCACACAGCACTACGAATTATTGTACACACTTATCAGTTCATGAGTGTTATGATATGAATGTTAAAAGGATTCATACTGTACCACAAATTATTGTACACATTTCACACAGAATTTTCTTATATCTTATTTGTCCCATACAGGCATGTTCATCGCAAGATGCGACAGTAACATAAAACACTTCTCCCTTTTTTGCCCTTCCGCCTTCAATTACGTGTGAATAATATCGCCATTGCTGGTGCAAATCCATATCACACACACGACCACAAGGTGGTTTTGTAGCATGCAGGATCTATTAAGGGAAAGTCTGAGGTATCAGATAGATGATAATGGAGAGAAAAATTAAAAGGACCCTGTATTTAACTGCCTTAATTCTTCTAATACTCTAAACCAGTTCAACTATGAATGTTCAAGTGACTAAAGCTGGATGTAAGTGTTCTTTTAGAGCTACGACTATTCAAGGCTAAGTAACTTCAAGAGAATTAGATACCTAAAGATAGGCTAGGTTGTTTTATTTACCTATTTTATTTTATTTATGTATTATTTCAAACTTTTAAAGAGATATTACAGTCGCTCTTAGATGGCCAAAAATTGGGTTCACGACAGCACTCGGAAATCGTTTGGTTTTACCTTGAAATCTCGCATTTTGCGGTTAATGCCATTATAGCTAATACTATCTGGATTCACCTTCGCAGAAAGTAAATCGCCTTCGCGTGAAGCACATCCGATTATCACTTTGTGGCAATCAGGTCTGTGGTTATCATACCACCACAAAATATAGTAAATATAGAGACGAATTCATATTGAGTGAATATTGTACTTATTAAAATAGTGTACCGTATTCAAAAATTGAAATATCGCCACTAAACTTTGACGTTAATTTTATTACTTCTCTAAAACTGACACGCAAATTCACCTTTGGCTCTACTAATAATATGCACCAAAAAATGTATAGAAGCAAACTTCGTGTACTGAAAATAATTTCAAGATATAACAAATATAACCAGGAACTTATTATTATGTCCTTTTCTTATTTCTATTCAGTTCTCTTATTTAATACTTCAGAAACTGTACTTAATGAACGAAAATTTGTATAACAGTAACGTAAGAAACCGCAAACGGACAAATGAAGTGAAATTAAAAGAAAGAAAGCAGGACCATGTGAAGGAAAATGTTATATTCCCGTAAATACAATTTGCTTTAGTCGACTTATTAAAGCACCTTCGTCGAGCTTAAAACTACCCCAGGGGCTAACGGACTGTACAGAATTGCTCTTTCGAGGTCACCATGTTCTCTGGAATTTTTCATCACACTTACATGACAAGAACAAGCGATGATCCTATTTTTCTATTTTATTCTCAAACTCATAAATACTATATTCTAAGCCAACTAAAACTAGTATGATGTTGACACTTATTGATGCTCCTTTGAGGTTCCACTAGATTTTGATTAATTTTAATTGCTATAGGTACAGATTTAAAGGTACTGTTGACCGATTATAGTTTACAATATAATTTACTGCTGTTTGTATTTACAACAAAGGTTGGAAATAAAAATGAAACTAATCGATGTAATGACACGTTGTTGTGCAGCTGAAGTACAGGACTGTGTAGAGCGAAGTAGAGTCTAGTACAATGTCTGAGAATGTCTAAGGATGTACTCTTATACAGACTACTATGGGAGAAGATAACCAAAGCTTATCCAATTATCATAATTTTAACATAAGAAATAAAATATCCTTAGATTGTGAACATGTGAATTTAACAACTTGAGATTCCTAAATACTACAAAAAATGTCTATTTTGTTGTCTTCTATTGCAATAAATAGAGGTTTAACATCAGAAAAATGATTGTTCTATTATCTCCACAGCTTTGTCTCCCTACTAGTTCCGATACGAGAAGTTTTAGCGTATAATATTCTCAATCATGATTCATCGCTCCCTGATAGAACACTTGACGCGAGTATGGCAGGGGAGGCTAGCCACGTTTCACGGAAAGGCAAACGTGGCATCTTCGCGTGGACCCCTAAACGAGAGCGGAAGGTCAGCGAGAAGGTGGTTGACACGGCGGAACAAAGGGGAAGACAGTCAAAGATTCGCCTATGTGTTTTCTTTGTTCGATTTCTCTTGCCATGTTCGCGGCGTCCCGAAGTTTCTGGCACGCTGGAGGGGCTCGAATCCGGCATGGCGATGGATCGATACAGCACCAAGGGGTACTGCTATGGGGGTGGCTTGCTCGTAATACACGGGGGTTGCTGGCGTAGCCCGATGGTGGAGAGAATGTACGTGTACTCTGCTCCTCTCGGATGGTACAGCCAGCACCCCATTCGTCAATCCTTTTCCCTCGTTCTGGAGGCCCTTTCTCTTTCCTCGAGTTCGTTAAACTTCCAGCCGGTCCAAGCACAGCATCAGACTTCTCCGATGATTCCTCTATCCCGACGTTTCCTTTCTTTCCTCCTTTTATCTCGTTGAATGCTTCTTTTGTCTTATTCCCGGCCATCATTTTAGTCGATGTGGAGCTTATTCATTTATCTTTTGGAGTTCGAATTCAGAG
This sequence comes from Calliopsis andreniformis, assembly GCF_051401765.1. Taxonomy (NCBI): domain Eukaryota; kingdom Metazoa; phylum Arthropoda; class Insecta; order Hymenoptera; family Andrenidae; genus Calliopsis; species Calliopsis andreniformis. The sequence continues at coordinate 9,039,245 of NC_135067.1, read as the reverse complement.
CGGCATAAGAATGATGCAGTTCAGTGCTAGTTTTTCGCAGCTTCTTTTTCTTCTACTTTATGGCGCCATTAAGAAATAATTAAAAGAAATAATTACATAATTATGAAATAAAAGGGGAACGCAAAAAGTTAAACTCCTTGAAGAGCACTTAATTTTTTTGATTTAATTATTTCGAGCAACAAGTAATGGATATTATCCTATATAGGTATAGGTATATAGCAAGTAACGATTGTGTCTCGCTTACTGATTCTAGGAAAGTGGTCCTAGTTGCGTTGAAAATTATTTAATTCTTCATAGATATATAATGCATTACATAGAAAAACCTGATAAGTCAAAGAAATAAACACTTAATCAGAATTAAATCTGCTATTCTCAAAAAAAGAGAAACAGGTAGGTAAGGACTGAATATTTATCAAATAAAAAAAAATGCTGAATTACAATAACAATAAGGAAAATCATGTAAAAGATTGAATTTGAAATATCATTTTCGTAGCATATTTTTTTACGTTGCAAGTTAAAATAATGTGTCAGATGAGTAAAACAATCAGAGAGGTGCCCAAGTTGGTCGTATAAAAAATAACAAGAATTTGATACAAAATAAACATTTTTTATACAGTTGATACTTTAATACGTAGACTCTCGTACATACGAGTTAACTATATTCTTCATATGTTTTCGTTCGTGAAAATATACTCTTCTGAAAAGAGTGTATTTTTTAATACAATTCTTAATTTATATTATTTCATTCACGAGATTAATGTTGCCTAAATATTAATATTGTCTAAGGTTTATTTATTGTGTGTTTCAAAAAAATCATTATGATTTCGAAGTGTTGGTTACTGAATAACTTTCATGACAACTAACCTACTAAAATGCCTACTATTTTTTAATAGTATTTAGTTAATGTATCTATAGTATCTAAAGTAACTACTAGTATTCTGAATTATCCTTACATAATAGAGAATTAAACGAGCATGTTTTAAATTGTTGTATAATAAAAATATAATAGACGTTACGTGGTATCATACTAGTTAGACTGTCTGACTATATACGTAGTTTACTACTTAAAAGTCATCAAAAGACAACGCACATTTTTACTTTTCTAAATTCTAGTTCATTTTAAACATGATTTCTTCAACTATTTTTTCCTTAATCATTTACATACCTTCTTATAGTGTTTAAAAATATTTGTAGCTAATTATAGCTAATATGATTATAGCTACATAAATTTTTTTCAAAACTTTAAACGATGTTCAATAATACAAAAGAGAAACTTACGAAATTAGAAGAGTTCTTACTACGAGAATTTACATGATAACACATAAAACATCGAATAAAGAATTATTAAGACATCATACAGATAAAGATTAAGAAAAAATTTAACTAAAAATATGTAAAAGCGTTCAGAATAGCCACTTGGCGGTGAAAATAACTGTACTGTCAAAAAATACTTCATTAATCATAGTTAAAAACCTATGACGGAGAAACTACCTCAATAATGGAGAAAAATCTCTTGAAAAATGAATCAACGATTTGAATATTCATCTATTTTAGATGTGCTGTCTATGGAAATTGCAAGTCTCTGAAAGGTATTAAGGAAGCGATTTCAAAAGTTCTCCGTCACGAAAATTTTACCCATAAAAGACCATCGTAATATTACTAGCCTAAAAGCAAAAATTACTGATGCACTTTGCAAAGGGCAAACATTGCTGAAGAACTTGGTAAATTTAAGTCTGCCTTTCTCAGTCGTTTATTGATGCATTAACTTCAATCTACGAAGATTTTTAGCGAGGCACTCTCGTTTTAACGTTGTTATAACGCTTGTAAGAAGAGCAATCACATCCATTGACGAAATTAATTACATTTAGTGTGTGCACGTTTCCTCGTATTTTTATCTTATATTCTCCTCATGCTTTAAAGTTCTATTGTTTTTCCAGGCGACTACCGAGGAGTTCCAACGTTCTGGTACACTTGCTTCAGAACGCTTTCTAACAATAGAATAAACTCGAACTGGCGAAGGAAGAGGTGTAAGTGAGCGATGGTTCAAGGAGTGTGCATGGAACCGTGACATAGTCCATTTTTTTGTAGTATCACGATACAGAAATAAAATATTAATTTATATCACTATGAATCACAGTAATACGGATACTTAAACAACCTATAACTGAGCTATATCTCGATGGAAAACTAATGAAATAATTTAATGACCTATTTCCTTATTAAATTTTAGCTGATAATGAGTATTCGACTAATACGACTAAATAAATTAGATATACAGTTGTTTCATAGAGATACTATTTTACAAATTCCTTTATCCAGTATGTTCAGTAATATCTTAGGATGTATTCTAAAAATGCCATAAAAATTTGTTTCTTTAAATTTTGAAAAAATGAATTATAGATACAAAAACCAATTTTCTGAAAAGCAGGGATAATTCTTTCAATAGACGTTCAATTTTTTAACTAAGAAAATTATTCACTTTTATATAACGAGTTTAATAGAATTTTATACTGAAGATAGAAAACCCATGTTCAATAGTGATAAAATTGGCTGATACACTTTCCACAGGAATAAATAATTTTGGTTTTCAAATTTGCTCCTTCAATTCTCTTTATGTATATCTATAGAAAAAATTGTTTATGTCGAATACCTCGATATATGTATTAAAAAATATCTTCGTAGTACAATAAATTAGAATGCTTAGAGAATGAGTTTGGATAACTAGACAAGAAACTAAAGGAAAAGGATTTTAGAGGACTGATAATTTTGAAAACAAGTCCAATTAGAAATGTTCATTTTCTGTTTAATATTTATGTTATATTCCCACTGTCTTCTCCACTTTTCCACTCAACATGCAAATTCACTCATTTTCTATCAGCTAGTTCACTTTTATTTTAGTAAACTTTAGAACTGGTGATTCTAAAATTGAATTTTATCCTTAAAGGGGAAAAATGTCCTTGCAAGTGTTTGAAAGTATCGTTCTGACGTTTTCGTTCTCCCTGTAACATTCTTCTTCTGAAACGCTGTATCGGGATGACATTCCTTTCATTGAAAGTAAATTAACCTCTCCCTTTTCCATAGCCTGGAGAGACACTTTGTAGGCTTAGCTTTCAGCTTTAACGGTACCGTCAATGGTGTTATTTCTGAAAGCTCTGCCAGTTTCTCTCTACTTCAGAACGATTCTTATCCGTACATTTTGCGTAACCATTTACTCAGGCTTACCTTAAGATATAATTGTGGTTTAAAATTCTGTATATTCGTATTTCCTATTTAAAAATAACATAGTGAATTGTTTTCAACTTATTTTCGAATGCATTACAGAGACACATTAGTATTATCTTAATTGGTTAAGTTTTCTAGTGTAAATACTTCAATATTCAGAATTTGAAATAAAACTATTCAAATTTATAAATCCTTAATTCTTTTTAAATTTTCAAGCTTTTAAGCTCTTCAACGTTCAAATTTCTGAAAATTTGAAATATGAACATTTAAATTTACGAATCATTTTCAAATAGTTGAGATACAATTGTTCAAATGTACAGACTATTTATTTCTTATAATTTTCAATCTTTCCATTTAAGATTTAATCAACAATTTTGGATTAGTCAATTTTCAAATTTACTACACTAAATATTATTAATTTATCTCATTTCCCACCTGTACATAATTTGTGTCCATTCTTTTCCAATTTTAAGAATTGATTATAAATTAAAATTATTCAGAATTTTAACACATGAATTTAGTAATTCGTTTTATACAAATTCATAAGTCACTGTATTCACATTTTTACTGAAACCCCACATAAAAAGGTATAATAAATACATACAAAAAATAGAAGACGTTCACAACTATCTATACAGACTTATCAATGACTTATAACAATGAATTCTGAATGACAGAATTTTATAATAGCCATGATCGACTATGATGACTATACAATTATACAATACTCTTCAATGGCATAGTATAGTTTCTTAGAAGATTCCCTGTGTCTATTGTCTATTAATTATTAATTCGTAGCACGTTTGTTTCTGCAAAGCAATGCTATCTAATGTACTACAGGCTGACTATGCAAATATGAGGATGACGTATTAAGCACATAGACATGGTATGTACTATGTACTACTGTACTAGACAATGGATCAGTGCAACATCTCCCTTTGCTAGTGTTAATGAAAGGAAGGCATCTCGAAACGTATTAATGGAAGAAAAGATCAAAATTTCGTATACATTATCAGCCATTTTAATATTCTCTATACTCTACTCCTAAATTTCATTAATAACTGATTTTTATAAAAATTACAAATTTATTGCAATTGATATTTTCTATAATAGACTTTACAAAAGTGATGTAATAAAATTATCTTTATTAATTTTCAGGAGAAAGTGATAGTGAATCTTTATAGTGTAATTAGTTTGCTTTGTTGGAAAAGGAAATTAAAAAGAAAGTAAAAAAGTCCATACTTTTTAAGTGACAGAGTAAGGCCTTTTGAGTAACGTACATCAAGGTAGATAGGTATATTGTTTTAGTTAATTACGTTACGTTTTATTTTGCCTCAAATAAAATTTTCCAGGTAAAGTGATCACTTTTGTGCTGGTTTCTAAATTTTTTAATACAAGAAACACACACAATGATTATGAACAATGCAATAATCCAAAAAAAAAGGTAAAAGAGATGTTTATAATTCTTTGAATTTCAAGTAAATCAAGTAAGTGGAAAAACAAGGTTGCGTGTTAAAGATTTAAATAGCTCCCCCAATTTTAGAGCAATTTTAAAATTATTTTGATTTTTTAATAGTTTCAAAATCAACTACAAAATTTTGTAAAACTGTTTAATTATAATAATAAAATCTAATGTATAAAATAAATCGCTACGATGGCGGTTATGAATAAACTAGTAAACCAGGGAAAAGCCTTTATTGACTGATGTTTCGACATTACTTCGTGGGTGTGGAACTTCAGGTTCACAATCTCGTTAGTGATTATCATTGATTGCGTAAACACTATAATCTATACAGCCTTCGAAATATCACGTCTTCTTTCTCTTTCCACCTTCAGAGAGATCCTACCCCAATCTCGAGTCTCTTCTATCTAGGCTCTTTAAAGTTCATCCGAATCAAATTATTATTTACGTCTGAACAGTCAAATCTAAAGTGGATAGAATGTGTAATAGCAACGTTAAAGCGACAGTTAATCACAAGTTGTCTAACTTTTCAGCTTGTTCAATCGTTTTTTCGGATTTTGGTTTTTTACTGTAGAAAACCAATTATGGTAGACGTACCATCGCCGCGAGAAGACGATCAATTAATTTGTGAAGATTAATAGCCTATTAGACAAAAAGGTACATAATTCCTATTGTGCTATTAATAATCCTATTTTATCGTAAAGGGCCATGAATATTTTAACTTTTTCAAATTTCGGTTTTATTTAAATTTTTTTAAATAGATATCTTGCGAAATAATTAAACTGTTATAGGTACCTATTTCAATTTAGCAATTGATTTTTCAAAGAATATAGTATCTATTAATGACTGGCGCCTATGATGTGTTTAATAATTTTTTGATAAAAATTTACACTGGCACACTGGAATATTTCCAGGTAAAAAGGAAGACTAGAGTAACAAAAGTTAATAGTTTCCTAGAAAAAATATCTAGTAACAGGCTTTTCTTTTAACGTTAAATCGGTGGTTAAGCGCTCTCAAAAGTCTACGATATGAGATGCAGATTATTCAAATTAATTCTCCGCGGCGGTGTTCAAATTTATGAGCGCGAAGTGGGGTCCATTCATCTATCATTTTCTTGTCAGTGAACATGATAATACGCCCATCTGCAGTTCGTAACGCTACATGTCCAGCACATTATTTAAATAGCATTCACTGCCAACATCGCGTTACTCGATTTGCAGTAAAATGCTTTTCGATAAAACACAATATTTGTATTTGATTTAGTGACATTAGAATTGAATTAAGTGATATAAGTTAAGAATGTTTTTAAGTTTTTAAGTTTTTAAGTTAAGAATGAAACCCAAGACACTGAGAACATTAAATTTGCTGTGTACTTGGTTCCTTCTTTTCAAGCATTTGTTTTTGGATTCTCTACAAGATCGAGGAATATAACTTCTTTTGTATACATGTATTGTATAGATTCGTCATATGTGTACTTGAGTTGTCTTTTAGAAGTTCAGGTATTGATCCATTCTTTCAAAGAGTCGATTTATGCAAATGGGATTTGAAGAAGTGTGAATAGAAAGATTTTGTTTGAAAAGAAAAATCGAACAAAGTTTCATATTTGAATTATCTGGTGTTGCATCATCGTTTATTATTTAGATGACACTAACAATATACGTTGTAATTAAATAATATAAATTCTAGATTGTATCTCGATTTATTCAAATATACAACAAAATTAGAAATTTGAAAGCAAGTTATTTGAAACAACATATTTAGACAAAAAGATTGAACATACTGTATTTCTAAAGAATTATATTTTATTGCAAATTATGTGTATATTTAAATAATCATTTGTTCACTCGGAGTCTTAAATAATCTTTTACTTTTCCAAGTTAAATTACATACATATTGTATGCTGATCTCATTGTATATTCATTTTTCAGTTACTTTCATCAGTGAATTATAGATCTACCTTTCCTTAAAATATTACTTCCTAACGTAAAATATAGTCGGATAAAAATTGTTTTAATTAATTTGCTGGTCGTAGAGTATAAGTGCTTACGAATTTTTTATTTGTTCCATGGTCAGTTATAATCTCAACAAAAAGAAAAACAATCCAATATTAAAGTTTTTAGTGAAAGTTAACAGCACTGCAGTTTTCACGTCGGAAAATATTTTCCAGAAACTTGTTTTCTAAAACCTGTAATATTTCACAGTCAGTTTATACAGGATGATTTGTTATGGATGCTACTACATACAAACAGGTGATTTTTCGTGGAAAGCTAAGCTTGATAAATAACTAAGAAATATCTATAAACTATACAACAGGTATATATTTGACTGAAACTCGATTTATAAACATAATTATTTCTGCTTTGTGTGAATTATTTATGGAAATAAGTTAAGAACTTCTAGAAAATTGTTTAATTGACACTTGCTTAATTTCGATAGAATGCAATTTAAATTCCAAATAGAAGGACTTACAATGATTTCACTATTATGTACAGGGTGTCTCAGAACTGGTGGTACAAGTGGAAAGCTAGTAATTCTACATTAAAAAATAAGTCGAAAGTATGGAATAAACTTTTTTAATATCGTGCTTGGTTTTCGAGAAAATTGAGCTTGAATTATGGTCAGGTGCAAGCGTACGGAAGTACAATTTTGGGTGCTTGAAGACCACACGGAGCAAGGGGAACACTCAGTCTGACCACTGACTGTCCCTACTCTATGGTACACTAGAAGCATTCCCCTTTTCTCATTTACTCCTCAAACGTCTAAACCTGTAATTCGGTACACTTGTACTCAGTCAAAGTTCAAAGTTAATTTTCTCAAAAGGAAACATGATATAAAAAATTCGCATTCTACATTTTTGTCTTATTTTTTAAGTAGAATCACCCACTTTTCGCTTATACTAGTTCTGGGACATCCTGTATGTCATCCTTATGTGTAGCATGTATAGTAATCATATACATATTAGTTTACTTAAAATGTAAGAACACAATCGAATCCACAAAGGACAGCACCAGTAAAACTCTTGTTGCATGGTAAAAACACATGGAACTATTTGCAAGAAACTTGAGAGAAAATTAGTTCATTAGGATTAAATAGTTCAGGCTGCAATATCCAACTGCGACGAATCACGATATTTAACTTGAACCTTCAATTAGTAAATTTTCAAACCACTATTTTTAATTTTAAACTTGTCTATATTTTAAGAGAGTGACGATAACTGCTTCCAATCACTATTACACAATTTTAAACACGTAACACTTAAATCTTGTCGCTTCACATATATTCAGAATTCAGGCACTTTTGACCAGCAATGGGAAATGCAACGGCTAGATGATCAACATAGACAATCGTGCAACGAGATAAACAGGATTGAATGCGATTAATCGATTAACTGAGTTATGTGGAGTAACTGGACGCGACCAGAGATATATACCTACATCTTCCCGGGGCCTCGAAGGAATCTGGTCCCAGGCCAGCGAGTACGAGCAGGGGTCGCCGAGGTCAAGGCAGTGAGGGCGTTCACCAGAATTATTCTCCTCGGTTCTTCCTCCTCTCCTTAACTGCCTTTGCCGACGTCCTCGGTGTGCTGGCCTGCCTTTGCGCGCACAGACCGTTCGAGTCAATAAAATCTTCTCTTTCGGCTAATGGAAAGCTTCCAAGGGGAACGCCGCGTCGCGTCCCTGTATTTATTTTCCTTTTAAGCAAGCCCATGTTTGTACTTTCCTTCTATCAGGTAAACCCGGTTGCCTCTCAATGAAATTTCGTCTCCGTGGAAGGGATTCGCGAGACACTGTCGACGACGGATAACCTTTTTGTTGATCGGGAGGAGTGGACGCTGACAGAGCCCAATAAAATTCTAATGGGTGTGAAAAGGAAAACCGAGGCGAGGTATACGGGGTGATTCATAAATGCATGTTCATACTTTAGAGGGACAGTCTTCACCCTAGAGTAAGTGAAAACGTCTAGGAACATATGTCTTATACTTTTTAGTTTTCTAGTTTTGAAGAATTGGAGAAAATATTCGAAACCAATTGCAAAATGTTCTTCTTAAAATGTAATCTACTTGATGAAGGCTGTGTTCAAATTGTTTATTAAATATAGTTGCTTGTACAAAGCTGCTGTGAGTAGTACTCACCACATTGTGGATTGAGGAACACTATGATGAGCCTACTATTTTTTATTTATTTTAGAGTGTAGATTCACTTCCTGGTTCTGAAGTATGGACATGCATTTATGAATTACCATGTATTCTGGTTGTGAACTGATCAATGTTTCTGTTGTTCTTTGGTGTTATTATCTTATTTTCTATATAGATTCGAAACTGGATTTGAAGCGAGATTTTGAAAAAATGGACAATGACACAAAGGAATAGCAAAAATAGCGATGAGTTTATAGTGAGTAAATACTGTACTGTGACTTAATGCTGTGCTTCATATATTCTGTAAGAACTTAAATGAAATCCTGAAATTTTTCATGAATAGTGCTAACAAATTTCAAACTTTATCTAGGTCAGGCAATTTCTAGTTTACACATACTGCATCATTCTACGTGGCAATAAGCGAATAGAATATTAATTGAATAAGCGGTGATATTCATGTAGAACTATGACACATGTGATACAGAATTATGCGTATCTCAGGTGGTTCGCACAGAGTCTAATTAGATCATCCAATGATGCATGATGGAGTGACCGCGATTGGATCATATCTCACGGGATGTCCTCTAATCCTATAAATCCACCCATTCTGTAACAAGACATCCATTGCGTCACTGGGACAATTGCACTTTTCCCTGTTCTTATAATAGTGACGTTAAATCTGAAGTCTCCCAAGGCTTTTTATTAATCCATGACAATGTACGAAGATTCACATGTGTGAATCAAAATTTAATCATACTGACACGTTATTTTTAATTAAAATTTCTTTTAAAATAGAAGTTTCACCGATACATTTTCTAATGATCTATTTCTTTTTAAAGCAATGATAATTAAATAATAAAAGGGAAATTAAAATTTCAATAACGAAGTTTGAAATGCTATAATTTAAAGCGTTAATCACAAATGAGCATATAAATGATTATGAAATGGACTAAATAGTTAATTTAATCATACCGAGATTTAATATTTTATTTCGATGGTTACGGAGTTTAGCTTTGATAATTTGAGGTATAACAAATTTTGAAAATTAGTTCTAGCTCTAATTTCCAACATTAACTACTAAATGAAAATTATCCGATTTTAATGACAATGAAATATTATCTAATTTTCAAAATCACAAGGGTAAATATTTTAAGTTTCCTTCTTTAAATTTGAAAGAACTAATAGTAAATTTACTCCGCATTTCAAACTTCATATTTTTGAATCTAAATGTTATAATAAAAATACTTAAATTCAAAAAATTTCTAACAATCCTTCATTTCTTGGACCAAATAAGTTCATTTTTCATTTATGCAGCCATTTCATTGAAAACTTTTTTCTTGTACGCCTATTAAAAAAGCAGTACATGAGTATGATACATGGTTGTAATTAGAAATATATTATAAATGTTTTTTAAAAAGAGTGACTAGCAATTAACTATTGAATTTTTTGGTGTGTATGCTATTTTATAAATGATTATAACATGCTCCAAATTTTTGAGCGTCCCTCTACATTATCTCATTAATTTAATGAATGCTTCTTTGTTTAAGGTAATTCTTATTAACCATTATTCAGTTTATACACATTTACTGCAATTTATATAAAATATCTACAGCTTATATCTCATTCCCAACAAATTATTCGATGTACACTCCAGTTACAAATATTCTCCATTTAGTTAAATCAAAATTAATTATTTCAATTATAGCTTACAGATTATAAAGGCCCACAATCCACCTCAGTGTAGCATTTCCGTTTGCAAATTGAAAATCGTAGGGTCACGAGTGCGTTACATGTTACAAAAATGTAATATCAAGAAATAATAATAAACGATGCAGCTTATTGAAATTTTTATCAATTTCAGCCAATACTCCAGTGAATGAATATCACGGTACCGTGAAAATTTTTTTTCGCAAAAGATAAATCACTGTGAAATCGAGTTCCCGGTGGTGGCGGAGCGACGCGCTGTGATTTTCTTAGAGTTTCGTGAAAGGACCCGCGCTTTATTATTCCGCGAGATGGCATTTGAATAAAAAAGAAAGCGGCGAGAGATTGGTGCATGCAGAAAAGGACGGGAACAGATGGGAGCAAGGAAGCGGAAAAAATAAAAGAGGGAAGCGAGGGGAGAAGAAGCTAGGGTACGTAGACATCTGTCGCAGTGACATGCAAATTAGTTGACGAGACCAAAGGACTGGTTCCAGAATAACGCGCCCCTGCCGCCATTTCCATTTCCCCATTTTCATTTAGACATCATGCCATCGAAAAAATATCAAAATATGGCTATCGAAACTATCAGAATTTTTTGGCTAAAAAAGTGGAACTTTCTGACACTTTAGAGGCAGAAGAATAAAAACTTTTTATGATTTATTGGTATTACTATTATTCAGATATTATAAAATATATAAGGTGTTAAAAAAGTAAGACTATGGTACTTTAGAGGCTTATAATCTTAGTGATTCATTGGCTCGTTCATTACATAAACCTCGACACTTGCTTAAATCGTCAGTCTCTCTTCGTGCAACGAGCGAGCTTTCACAACATCGTATTTTGTTTTAGAGAATAAATAGAGAGTTTAATAAATAATGTCTTTCTTATTCAGTATTTTTAACTTTAATTAAATTAGTAAGTTGAAGAACAGGCTATTTGTAAGAACAAGTTTAAATAATTATAAAATAGGGTATATCTGGACCCTAGAGCCAAAGTGTTTAAGTCACAGAGGAAAAAGTGAACTCAATACACTCTGGCTCTTAGAAAATGCATAGAATTACACATTATGGTTAAATATTTCAGAATGTGGTCTTACACTGTTCTTCAATTTATGGATTCGATTATTAAATAATTTTATGCCTATATTCTTAAAGAAGCCTTTGTGCTTTCCAAAGTACTAAAATTTATAAAATTCGATGTGATTTTCACGATAAATTACATATTCTTATCGAAATTATTATGTTTTTAAGACAATCAAATTTTTGATCACATGTACAGGTACAATAGTCTCATCATCTCTTAATCTTCGGCTCAAAAGTGACTCAGTGTCTGCTGGCTTAGCGCATGACACTATCATAGTCCGAGGATTAATTCTATATCTACCTATCAGTAAAAATTTACTGTTACCATTTTTCTAGACTTTTCTTGCATAGTTTCCATGTATGTTCTGTTCATGCTACGACCTTTGGTGCACTTTTAATTTTATTCAATCCTCCTCCTCAATCATTCATTTACTGCCTTCCTTCATGGTTTTGTTTTTTGTGCAGATGCACAAGCACGCTCTCATACCTATATGGATATGAATTGCAGAAATCCCTCACGAACGATTTCCATGTAGTCAAGTTTATTAGATGGTTCAAGTGCCTCTCGTTCCATCGTTTCATTAGGAACGAGATCGTTCATTGCGTAATGAGAGGCGAACTGAAGCGGAGATGATGGTAATAAAACGACTTTTAAAATGTTAAATAAAGGTAGGTGATATATCACCCTTCCGGCGCATATATAATACGAGAAACTTTTCTCTCTTTGCTTTAAATGAAGCATACATTACATCCCATTAATGCTTTCAATGTTGTGTGAGTTACACGTCATTTAAGTGTGATTATATGTATAAACCTATGATGGATGCCTAGTTTTTTGTAAAGACAAAGTGAGATAAATTATTTGAAATTAATAAAAGGAATACTGTTTGGACATTTAATTTGTTTCCCTGTTTGAGTGTGAATCTTATTAACCTTAATGAATCTGACGTACTTTTAATTAAAATTTTGAATTTGTAATTTCTAAATAATGCAATATTCCCTACAATTTTCGTTGGTTTATTTTATGTTCATTTGTAATATTCAGTCGAGAAATAAATTTTTCGATGTAAAATAAAAGTCCACAACAATTAATGAAGAAAATCAATGTTTACACGCATGTTGTTTCTGCAAATTAAAAAGTCCTGTGGGAAACAAGCATATGTCACAATATTATAAATTTTCAGGAAAATTAATTTTTTCAAAAAATTTAATATTCTATTGTAGTCATTATTTCTACTGGTAACAGAATGACATCAAAGCATATAGCAGTCGTATGAATAAATACTACGTCGTGTCTCAACATTTTCACTTACAATTAATCTAAATTTTCAAATGTACTTGTTTCAAATGTACAAGTAGGCACATTTTGCAGAGCTAAAAGCTGATAGAATGGATACTGCATTGCATAAGGTACTTAAAGGTATAAAAAACAGAAAATCAATAGGAATATGGCATGTGCTCTTTCTCCACTAAGTCCCTATTTTTTTAAATTTCATGTCGAAACATTTATCTGAGTCTACTAGAATGATGTCGAAATGGCCATGACCTACGTTCTACATGACTTATATTTAAGTCACACGCTACACTTTAAGGGCTCGAAAACTTCTGAGCATTTGATCCTATATGAGGTAACAAAAGAATGAATTATGAAGAAAAGAAGGTTCACGAAATGTCCCACGGATTTCATTAACATCGTCGGACACGAAAGTCTAACCTTCTAGAGGCTAAACAGTCGCTTGAAAGAAAGTAACTCTCCCTGCGTTATGAATATTTAATAGAAAAAGAAATGTTACCCAGGGACATGTTTCGCAGGAGTATGTAGCAAATAGGGGCAGTAAATTTACTTTAAAAGGAGTATGAAATTTGAAATGTCTGGAAACACTTTTAAATTTACAGCATAACATGCGCGTGCAATACTCCAATAAACGCTTAACACAGCACTTGAAGCATGACAGCATACTAAGCATGCCTATAAAAGAGTTGAAAGAAAATTGAAGATGTAGTCCATTGTAACTTGCTCTAACTCAGATACACAGTGATCCTTTATCATTGCATATCTGCATTCAGTGTTTGGATTTATGTAATTTGCATTCAAGAAAATTTTGTGAAATACTTAAATCCTGTATTACATATCGTTTTTACTAAATTACGCATTTAATTATTCTTATATCGATTAATTATTATTAATGGTCCATTAAAAAATTAACTATGCTTACTATATAAATCAAATTTATTTAATATATGGAGAAAATTTGTAGTCAAGCAAACTGAACTTGGATGTCTTTATATTATGTTAAAATATTATTTTTTTACTAAACAGCCAAAAATACATATGTAGGTATTTCATCCATTAAATGTGGTGTCCATAGTTAAGGGTTAATGGTCATAAGTGATCGAATTCTATATCACGATTATTCTATCTTTTGGAACGAGGGCTAGGCTAAGATTCTCCAACAGTTTCAGCTTCCTAGACTTCCCATACACTCCTAATAAATTGTACATTCCTGCTAATTATCGATTCACCCTCGTACTCAGCGAAAGAAAGAACGTTGACAGAGATGCATCAACATAGTCTTAATAAAGCTCCGAGTTACGCCATTCAAAGGATTCTGTTAAACCTGAAGCAACTGCCCAACTAAATCACCGGTTGTCCGAAGCAACCATGCAATTCGCTCGCGGTTAACTCCTGTTTTCCTTCACGTCCGTCCGCTTTCTCTGGCCCAGCAAATTGCCATGGAAACATCGATGTTGCTTCGATCGGACGAGCTGCCGCTCGATTCCACTCTCTGTTCTATCGTCTGCGTAGTGACGTGTCGCTCGTTGGACACGGAAAAAAGAGGAGCCCGATAAAAACGTGACGAAATCGGCATCGTAGTCTCGTCGTTTGTCACGGGTGCAAGCTCGGTGAACATGCCCAATGACGCCGCGGGAAGGAAACAGCTGTAATGGACCTCTACATAATGGGGAACTACAAGTTTCATGGGTACAATATTGTCTCGATACGAGCTCGCAAATTGGAATCAGTTGGGAGCTTAGAGGATTCAATTTTCACAGAAGCAACTTCTATCTGAATTGTCAAAGGCGAGGATCGTGTGCAGTGAAAGAATAGTTTCGTGGAAATGGAAGTTTACTGTTGAGCTTCTATTGAGGCAACGCTATAGCTGCCTTAAGATTCGATCCGAGGATTTATTTAATTTGACTGTTCAAATGAGTTTTATTTGAAGGGACAGTACAAGGTTCTTCGAGAATAGTATCCTGTTGGATGGCTAGTTTTGAGTTAACCCTCGACTAGTGTGGCATTAATACAGTATCAAACTATACTAGGATTACTAGAGTTTTATAGTAATGGTTGATAGAAAATTAGTAATTTTTCAATTTATGAGGATTTCTAAATTAAACACGAATGTTTTTTATATTAACCCTTTAACGATGCTGAAGTTTTAACTTCTGGAAACACAAAGGACATTCCCAACTGTTACATACGATTTGAATAAAGTTTTTGTAGCATCAAAATGGTTCTCAAAGGAATATCTGCCGCATGTTTTTTTATATTGGCAATCGTTCACAGCTAGGGGTTGAAATCAGCCCCCAAAGTTAGGGGTGAAAAGCATATTTTCTGCAATATTCAAATCGGTGTGTAACAGTTGGTAAATATTTCTCGTAAATGAAGTATATTGAAAAATTACTTAGGAAAATTCTTCTACGCAGAACCATGGTACGGTGCATGCTATATGCATTTGATAGTGGCATAGAAGAAATGGGAATTCTTAGAAGATACAGAGTCTGTCGCTGAAGGATTAAATACTAAAAGTTCAACTAATGTCCAATACCCAATGGCCATACATCATAGTATACATACATATACATATGTATACACATATCCTTGATAAGGACTTAGCAGTTCTCTTTCCACTGGCATTTAAATATTTTATCGCGAGTATTAAGGCTTCTATTGCAAAAAGATTTAATTAACAAAAAATTACGTAATATGGAAAATTGGAAGGATATTCCAAACGTCCTAAATAACCAGAAAAAGACTTATATTGCTGGTCTTATTAAATGTGGCAAACTATCTCACCATTAAATCATGAAATATGAGTAAGTAATCATAATAATCAATTTTATATAGAAAAATCTTTCATTAACTTGAAAATTTTAAATAGTCTGAAAACGATGTTCAAAGTCAATTGCATTCTAGTTGCACTTTGGTACTTTGCATTTCATCAGACTGATTTAGCCTAACATTTAACGACCTGTGATATACTTCCTCAAACTCCCCAAGTGTGGGAAAACCTTTAAGTTCTCAAATATCAGATAATTCTAAGAAGGAAATGTAGCAAAAGAACGCCATGACAGGATAATAGAAAGACACATTAAAAATATTCGAAGTACATTACACAGCGATGCAATGTAAACGTGATGTGTCTGGGTTAGGTTACATGAAACTGGTGGAGAGTGAAAGTCCCGTGTCTGAACCGGTTAAATGCGATATCGACTACGTCGAGAGGTCGAACGAGTCGAGTTTGGCTCTTACGAGCGAACTGCGAAAATGAGACTTCAGGATTGAAGGCGCGAGGGAGTGACCATGGGAAGGGGGCGTAGTGGTTGGTTAATTTCATAATTAGAGGCGGTGTTAAGATTGAAGGTATTCACTGTTCTCGCAAGTCATTTGGTAGATTGTATCCGTGGTAATAAATGTATTCTGTGCAAATTAGTGGTTAATGTTGACACAAACTGATTTCAAGTGTATGGCTCGTTTCGTAATTAACCCTTTGAAGAAGAGTATTCAGCTGTGATGTCAATTAGCTTAAAAAAGTTGTTCCAGGTTTCACAATGTTACCTTGTAATTAATATAACATTAGTCTTTTGCTCCGCCTTCCCATTTTTCAAAATATTCGTATAGTACAAATCAATATAATGAAAAATAAAAATGAGCGTATATTAATGATCAGTAAATATAGTATTACACTATTTTCTGAAGTTGTGTATGAAAGTAACTGTGAATATAAATTTTTATTTGAAAATGATATTAGCTTGTATTTCATTAATTTCGTGTACTGAAACTATGCTACGTTTCACTATATCGTTAATATTTGGTGTACTAATTATTTATGAAATTAATTTTAAAGCAGCAGAACTTGTATGAATACCTATCAGGCAGTTCATAATTCGGAAAGCTTAATTACTTATTTTATATAACTTCCCTTTCACTGTTACGTAGGAAGAAGTGTTTTAAAACAGATTAAAACATCAATGGTTTGAAGAGTAAAGGAAAGATACCAAAAATGTTTATATCATTCTAATATATTTTGTTTATTATATTTACGAGTGAAGTTGAAAAAGGCTTACACATGTTTCTGGGCTGTTTTAAGTAAAAAGACCGATCTGTATATTTTTTGTATCAATTTGATCTTTTCATAAAAAGCCAGATACCAGAAGCATATGTTAACAAAAAGTATATGAAGTCTAAATTCTTCACGTACAAAAATTTTATTTCAGTATTAAGCTTTCTATTTTAATATTCACAGCTCTAAAAATAGTGTGTAGCACATTCTACTTTGATACTTTTATAAAATAGAATTTTAAATCACTACATATTACCTAATTACAGCTGTCTTTATTACCTAATTACAGTCAATTATGTTTTTAGCTCATTCACAAAAATTATTAGCAATAATTAGTGTCAAGTAGTAGTATTATATAAAACAACTAAGAATTTTTCAATACCACTAGGATTCTAGACGTACCGTGTTAACGAAAGCATTCTAATCTAGTTGGTACTTAGTATATACCTCCAGGACATAAAATATTAAATTTTTCTATGCCTACTCCCTTTCTGATTAGTAAAAGAAGGCGGTACGTTTACAAGAAAAACATAGATCTCTTTGACAGCATAAAGGCATAGATATTAAGAATGAATTTACATTCTCGTGACTGAAAATATGTAGACAGATAGGTCTAGAGGCTCTAATCGGTGGTGGAAAGTAGCTAGCAACAAGTGGTGGAACCCTCCACTTTAAAAGCTTTATCCGATACCACGAGCAGAGCCTATAAGCCAGCTATAACATGTATAAATACTCAAACAATCCAGACGCGGATTTATACTGCGGAGATAATCAGATATAATATGACTACATTAGGTGAACTTTACTTGCAAAAGTAATTCTGTAATTAATCACTACTTATCTGATGAATTAAGAAAAATCTGCATAGCTATCTCAAAAAGATTACGATAACTTAAACTTAAAATATCCCAAGCTCTCGAGGCTAACAATAAGAATTACTCAACGTACCTTGCATAACCGTGAAATTGTTCAAGCAAAATTATGCACAGCATCGAAATACATATCTTAAATTCTGCAGATTTGTCTATCATTTAGATCTTCTATCCGTAAATTCTAGCTCATAATCTGATCTAGAGGTTTCATCGAACGCAGAACATAAACTGCTGTAAATCCATCATAAACATGGTTTCACGCTGCTAAATGCTTTGTCGAGCATCGCGAGTGGACTCTATAATTTCATTTACAAGTGCGGTCCATAACTTCATGAGTATACCAGCACTGCAGAGGGACGAGAAACAGAACCTGGCACTCGCGGCTAACGCATAGGCAAAAGGGTGAAGTTCACCTATTTAATTCACGTATTCTGCGCTAGTTGTGTGTCCGCAATTGTATAGTACATAATAGCTACACACGGACGCTCGCTTTATCGATCACAGTGTTTTCTGAACTGTTTTGCGCGTCGTGTAATAGGTTTACAGGTTTACAGTCGATTACATGAGAAGATAAAATTGCAATTACTTAAACATGTACTTGCAGTTTTAAATATGGCGAGAGAGAGTTCCATAGACTCCATGACGTTTTTAAATAAATGACAATCTAAGTTTCAGTTACATGCAAATTTGTGAACAGCTCGTTAGAATTATCTTTTAACCATTTACCATAATTACGAAAAGAAGGTTAGATATTCACCACTGAAAATGGCCTGCAATTTGAGCCTATATTATAGTGTGAACAGTCTTTTCTCGTTATAATCTCACGATTCGTTGTTACTTAGCAGTGAGTTTTCAATGTTTTAAGATAAATATTTCTGCAAAATTTGAATCTGCAGGAAACTACAGAATGTGTATAATATGCAAACGTATAAAAGTTTCTATAACGAAATTGAACGACATATATTAGAAGGTAGCGTTCGCTAGAATCACTGGAAATGGCTTCTTTCATTATTTTTTCATGTCTGTCATTTGAAATGTAATAAATAGATGGATATTACCAGTATATCTGTTTTTACGTTTCCTTTCTTTCCATAAGCAACGACTGCAATATACGCTTGAGGCATTAAAAATGGATAAAGTTTACGGCTGGATCTCTTACTCTGCATTTGTTACATCCCGGCGATAAAGTTTATACCTACTGATGTAAAATTTTATTATACATTCTTGCGTTGGCGGTGTAATAGTCGAAATCAGGTATACCACCTGCTTGGATTATCGTACAAATCGGATGTCGGTACTAACTCTCTGAGAATTTGAGATTTCATCTTTTATTGTCGAGATCTGCTTACTGGTACAAATTTTATAAAATGGTTTATAGAAAATTTATTTTTCAAGTTGATCGAGTTCAAGTATTACATTTAATAGATACAAACTATTCACTGTGAGAAAATTTTAGCATCTTTATAATTGCTTTGTAGAATGTAATCTAAAGAATAATAAATAATATCCTTTGTAAAATATATGCAAGTTATTTCTATGTACTTGAAAGTTTTTTAAAGTATATATCTACTTACAAAAGAGAAATGGCACTATATAAAGAAAACCATCTTTAAACCATATTTATAATAATCATATTCATGACTGAAACTGTACTCCACCTTTTTTAGACTCGATTTTCAATAATTGTGTTGTCGAGTTAAATGGATATGACGTCCTTTTTAATTTTTTATAGCAGATAGCACTACGTACAAAAACTCGTTAAGGATTGACAGTGAATGAATATATGAAAATGATGAGGATCTCAAGTTTTTAATCTTTTTACACGGTATACTAATAGAGATGTTTGAATGAAACCCAACAATTACATTATTCTAAAGATTCTCTTCCTTTAATAGTGCAACATTAATCTCAAACGTTCACACTTCCTTTTCTCTCTTTCTCTTCTCTCAAGTAGCAATTATTCAAACCACATTACTACCGTGAAAGAAGCTCCTAATAAATGAAAGAAGCTGTGACCAGCGACTTCAGTGAAAGGCGACAAAGAATACGCAATACTTGACTCAATATTAATTTTTAAATAACCGAAACACACCTACAAGATCTAAGAATTAAATAACAATGAAGCATCGTCACAGCCGGCGATCGTGGCATAATTAAAAAGTGCATTTATACACAAGCTCCTAATCGTCGAGCTGCTGCTCCTTTCTCAAGTAATCGCGACTTTATTCATGAGCTTTGTCCCTCTCTCCGTCTCACTCTTTGTTCTCGCTATTTCCAAGAATACCACCCATCCCACAGTTTCGTCAACAGCGTCGCCCAACAATTACCATCATTCGTCACGATATCAGCGGCAGTCGCTGGTAAACAAGCCTCGCTGCTTCCTCAATGGCATGGCGCGCCGTTTACCGAGCATGGACCAATTATCGTCGCTGCTCTTACCCACCGCCACTACATTCCGCGCAGGATCGTTCTTCCGTGGCTGATTTGGCGGAAACCATCGTTAACTATAAGAACACTGAGAGCCAAGCCTGGAAGTTCATTCTCGCTTTACTCAGACCTGCGCTACTGACAATGAGCTACCGAGATCGCTCCCGGCTGCTCGCGAGCAGAGTCTGGAGCAATTGTGAAGAGCAAGAGTGATGTCATAAGTCATAAAATATACTTGGGAGAATTGCTTTAAAGATTTAGTGTCTACACGTACGTGAATTATACTCGATATAGGGTTATAGATCGTCTTATATCTCGGTTATAATGATGAAGATTAATTGGGCCATTTATTATGGAAACGATGTAAGTCCATTTTTGTAATGTAATAAAAACGAATCTTTAATTTTAATTAAGAAAAATGGACCTACACCACTTTCATAATGAACAATCCAATTCATGATAGTTATGAATATATTGAGATTTAGAGTAATGACAATGAGTGTCTTCCTGGGGATTGGGGATCTCTGGGAAAGTTGGAATTATTAATTCGGGTAGAACTGTTAACACTTAAATAACTGTATTATATAAGGCGTTTCGTAATAATTGGGTAATATTATTATTCAACTAATTCTTATTTTCTAACATCAAAGTATTTTATGCATAAGAATGTCACGTTTCTAGGACGTTCTGACTGACAGACTCAACCTGTCTCCTATTTCCAGGTTGAACTATTTTTCTATGGGAATAAATGTCTTAACAGAATGCTTGTCTAATCGAGATAAAGCAAAGTAAATACTTAGTTGTTAATCTTGACTATTGTTTTCATTGTGAAACAACCCCTGTAACTCAAGGAATATTCCCTTGTCATTTCGAAACGTTACAGAATAACCGATGAATGCAAACGTAATGGAGCCCCTTGTAGAGCGAACGTTAATTATCGTAGAATCCCGGGGAGGAAGATTGCGTAGGTACTAGTGGAAGACCAATAATTGGATGAACATTAAGAGCAGTTTAATGTTGCATCTTGTATTTCCAAACAGTATTCCTATTCTTTCGCAGATACGAAATGAAGTATCTAAATACACTATATGCTGAAAAATCATGAGCAAACAGTATAGATCTGTAGTCAGATAGCAAAACCAGATATGTCATGATTTTAGGGTTGGAGAAAGCAATAGGTAAACTCACACATCATGAATAGTCACTCTGAATATTTCTTAAACTACATATGTATATGTATGGATATCACTTTTTGCAAACTGATAGATCTTATATACATACATAGACATGGAAGAGAACAGACCTCAATTTTGAAAAAAGTACACATGTATTACATGTATATGACTGACTACAAAAATATATACATCAATAATAACAACAGCATCCTCTGTATGAAAGATATTATTCAGACTGCTAAAAAAGGTTAAACTTGTAACAATTACACTATTCCTCCTGTTACACAGTGTTTGCTCGACATAAACTCACTGTTCACTGACAAACTTATAACGAGAGACACGTTTTCTAGATCAACTAATGCTCATGGTATCCCACTTTAGTCTTACCAAAAATGACGAGTAGCAGTGCACGAAAATAAAACATTCTCAATGTAAATAATTTCAAACTATAATGAATTTAGTAATGAGGCTGTAACAAAGAAATACTGTAATCCAAAATGAGACTCCTATTTAAACAAAAGATTCAGAGGTCATAAAGAAGGAATGTAAATGAGTTGCAGGCAACAGCAACTACAATAGCAACGTCTTCATTATGGAAGATATCGAACGGATTGGTAAACAGGCTGGATTCTTGGTATACACATGAAAATGTGGTACATGCGTGGCCGAGGATAACATATTAGCAGATAGATCGATAGAGAAGGTTCCCTGTGTAAACAAGTTTCCAGTATTCCTCTTTGATGTGTCCGGATATACGTGAACGTTTGCTGCCGAGTGCCTCCTCGTGTACTGACGAGCGTATCGCTATCAATTGACCACGTGAATGCAAACTAAGAGACCACATTGCAACGTGAAGTGTATCACGATGAAATTGCGCTGCACCATGTATCAATACGTATTGCACAAACCCTTGCGTTCAAACTTCTCAATTTCGACTTCTACTTGCTACTCTTATTCTTTAATCTCACATAAATCTTAATCTAAATGACTTCTTTTAGTTTTACTATTTATTATCCATCCTTTTGTCCTATCGTATATTTAAATTAAAAGTATCCAATAGTATTGTTCACATATTACCATCAGCAATTTCAGGGACACTTTTTATATTTAAATTTTTTAAAGATGAGTTGTCGCTGATTAAAATCGATTAGACTCTGGCAGAGAAAAAGAAAAGTCGAGAAGAAAAGCAACGAAGACTATTATCGAAAAGATGTTCAGGACGAAAAGACGTGTTATTCAAAAGTCAAAAAATTATTATATATAGATTTCTAGATAAATTGAAAATATATAGTTCTGTTATAGTTCAGTTCGTTAGTTTCTATTTCGTTACAGTTTTTCGTTAAAAACTGTCCTTTGGCTGTTTTCGTTACTTCTATTAAATTTCCGAGTATTCCTTGATGTTTTTGTAACATGTATTTCAAAAGTATCTTGACTTGAAAATTTATGTTTTACCCTGCTTTAAAATTATTTAATGAACTCACTACGTAGTCAGGGAGAAATTATTGTTTTAATTTTAGGGTGGGCTTCTTCATTGTCAAACGAATGTGAATAATGGTAATGGTTAAAAAATCGATAGTTAAAGTAAACTTCATTAAAAAAGAGAGGTCTACGTTGAAGGCCTCTTCGTTAGAAGTTACGACGCTAATTGCTTCGTTAATTAACGGTACGACGTTTTACTCTTTACAGCGTTTTGCTTCCAACAGTCAAATTGTGTCTTCGGTGTCCTATCTTTCGTAAACGTTGAATGCAAACACCCAGCAGCAACTGATAGAAATGCTTGGTCACGTACTTCTTTATTTCCGTTTTGGATTTAGCGGAGAAAAAATTGGTCGCGCACATGTTCCACTGTTTACGTCAGCGAAACACAGTTTAAAGCTTCTGGTGGATGCCTGAGATAAGAGCCCTGAAGAATTTACGTCAGTGGCGGTTGAAATGAGAACAGTTATTCTTTCTGATGGGGTCGTGACGAAGGACACGCTGCTACTTTTTAACTCAGTGCTGACTCAAGGAGCAGGATAATTCTCGAACGTCTCATAGGTCAGCTGGAAGCCGTGAGAAGCTTACAGGAAGCTCTTATACAGTAAACATTTAGACGAATAATTATTTTAAAGCTGTTACCGCAATCGCCGCGGGACGTTTCGAGTGGAAACTGGAAACTCACTTCTGTTTACTTTCTGATAGTTCCATGTTTACTACTACTGTGGACACCAAAAAATAATAAATGCGTATCGTAGCTTGCGTCTAGGGCTGCAAAGGGTGGTTGCTTATACATATAGTAAATAAATACTGTCTTTTTATGTGGAGTTTTAGAAATTGGAAACTAGAAATAGGAATAAATACATATGTAAGATAAGGACACTTCAAAAATTTGAAAACTAAAAATTTAGAGGTCTGAAAATTTAAATGTTTTAAATGTTTTAAAATCTTAAAGTTTAAAATTTGAAATTTTGATTAGCTGAAGATATGTACTCAAAATATTAAAAAATTTTAAATCGCCCTTATTGCAGAAATAATAACCAGGATCTCTAAGTGATTCCTAAGTGATCTTGATACGTCTGCTGATCTGACCTAATCAAAGAAAGGAAAAAATAGACTGTATGCAGACACTACTGATAGTATTTGTAATAAGAAATATCATCTATAGCTACCTAGAAAATATTCTGCTCCTATAACAGAACCTTATTATAACAGAATGTTTGAGTATTAAAACATTCGAATAAAGGGCGTTTGGATGCATGAGGCCCATAATCGTCGCAAGGTTTCACGATCGTACTTATAAAATACCTATAACATGAGTATCCGAGCAAAAAGGTATACCATTTCCGCG
This sequence comes from Calliopsis andreniformis, assembly GCF_051401765.1. Lineage (NCBI taxonomy): Eukaryota > Metazoa > Arthropoda > Insecta > Hymenoptera > Andrenidae > Calliopsis > Calliopsis andreniformis. The sequence continues at coordinate 9,014,994 of NC_135067.1, read as the reverse complement.
TGGAAAGAAAGTAAAGAAGGGAGGAAGACTTAATAATATCCAGGAAACATTGTGGCGCCATTATCTTTAAGAGCATATTACCTTTAAAGTGTCGCAAGTCCTCGCATAGTGGCACAATATCGATGGGCTAAGAGAGCAGATGAACAGAGGAAGTGGGCAGCCGAAGCCTTTCGCTGGTAATCACTGTGAAAGAATAAAAGTGACTGTCCCTCGTCCTCTTTTCTTCTCCTTTCCCATGCGCTACGGAAATTTTCTGCCAGCCACGGAAAGTAATACTTCACTTTGCGAAGACACTTTAGCCGAGATTGAAACTGTCTTCGTACGAGTAATGACCTAAGTTCGTTGAATATCCTTCTCTTATTGAGAAGATCTGGACTTCAGTTATTTTAGCTATTCATAAGGTTATGCTATTTTTAATATACTGGCCATTATTAATTGAGAATAAATAAGCACGTATTTTAACGATTTTTGTGGGAAACGTTTATCTCTTATTGTATATTATATTATAACATATTAAAAATTTTAAGTGTTACATTAATGCATTTCTATGAATAATTAATATTTTTGAAAGCTCACAAGAGTTTTTAAAAATACTCAACTTGCAAAGTAAACGAAGATTTTTAGGTCAGGATATGTAGCTACGTATAAATAATGGCCGCGATGTGGCTAAATAAAAAGTAATTTAATTAAATTTCAGGAAAATTATTGCTTGCATTTTTTCATTCTTACATTGCTGTGACTTTCTTGGAAATTAATGTCAACCTCCATAATAGCAATAAAGTTGCAATATTTTTTACTGTGTGCAAATTATACAATTTTTAAACTGCTTAGTGTTTGTAATTACTTATATTCTGCACAGACAGAGAATACATTTTCAAAAACATATTTCTTATTCGAAAACAATTCACTTTATTCATAATTTTCGTCTGAGCATTATTTGAATAACGCAGAAAATTATCCACGGGTTACTTTGTGGTGTGTTAGCTTCTTGTCATATAATAATTATATGAAAATGAAACGAAAAAAGACGGAGGGGCAAGGTATCCTTTAATAATAATTATTGATGAGTTAATTTACCTTTTAACAGTCATGCAATTAGTAGTCCTCTACTTTATGTCTCTTTCACTCATTTAAGTTAATTTGTAGCGCGTGCACACCAAGAAAAGTTTTGAAACAATGGGGTTAATTAGATCTGCTGACGTTATTCCAGTTCTTTATGTTAAAATTTATAATACTGAAAATATTACATTCCAGAGAAATAATATGGTGAAACCTTTTATCAGGAAGTAAAAAGGATATAGAAATAAGTCCTAAATGAGGATATTCAAAATGGATCCCGAAACAAAGGGTTGTAACAGAATTGAAAAACTAGTGCAAGGAAAAGTCAAATTTTATCAATATCGAATTTCTTTTAAGTTATCTATAATTATTTCGCGATTTTGCGTGTGTTATTGAATATAATTTAGTTAGATATTAAAACATCCATCTATTCTAATAGTTATCTCTACTAATATATTATAGGTAATTAAAAATTGTGTATTCCTGATTTATGTGTTTGACAATTTATCATAAACTGTCGTCACAGGAATTAAGCATCTCGACACTCCCAAAATTAGTTTATTGCCAATAAGGTTATAAAATGACAATTTCAATCTCGTATTCTCGCTGCCTGGACCTGAACCTTCCTTCCTGCCATAATTTCTCAATTGCTATAGCCTCACTTCTACAAGCCCCAGAACAATCTTTTATGGACCTGTTCTCTTTAGCTAAAATACGTATTAAATAGGCACCTGAGATAGTGTAATAAATCATTTTATAAATAGGTTTAGTTTTTGGGTGCCGTGCAGTAAAGTAATAAAACTAAACGCTATGGACACCTATCCACTTCACGGAAACAGAGAGTGCTTCTCAATGTATATTGCGAATGTATTGTAATGGTGAATTTAAAAGTAGTGAAACCTCAATTACCCAAATATCCATTATTCAAACGTTTTATTACTGAAACAGCGTGCATATTTCCTACTGAAATACTGTATTTAGTTATGCACTTACATATACAATGTATATTTACTTCTGCAAGACGAAATCTATAATAGCATGGTTTGACTTCAATAAAAATTAAAATAATCTACAAGATTTACCCGATGAAGTTATCTTACAAAATATTTTAAACATCAGCTAAAACATGGACGAAACCAGTGGTAGCAATGTTAAGTACGTACCACCTCACTTGGAAATGGATTGGATTTTACGATCAGAAGAAATGCAAGGAAACCCACTATAGTCACCATAATTAATTAAATAACTACCGATGTAAATAGTATGATAATATTGTTAGAATTTTACGTTGAACAGCAAGCGTTAAGCCAACACTGCAAATTTATTTTCATTGGAAAAAATACAAAAATATCTAGTTTTTAATATTTCAAAAGTTTCTTTTTTCCCTTGTGAAATTTCAGTTTGCGGATTTTGTTGATTGCTCTTCTGCGCTCTTCAATTACGAGTCACCCAAAAAGTAGGCTGGCAGAAGCTTATTACATTTACATGAATTACTGGTAAACGAAAATACTGATATTTCAGCATTAACTAATGTAGAAAACAGTCGATGTCAAAATATAACTTTCATAAATAAAATAAGCAAAAAGGATTTTTTTCAAATTTCGAGAACACGTATGCACTGAACGAATATTTTTAGAATCATTAAACAAAAAAATGCACTTATAAATGATGTCTATTTATTTTAACGAAAAATCGCGTGCAAACTAATTTACTATAAAAATCATACACTCAAAAAAGGTCACTGTAGACAAAATTCTTTCTCATATATTATTTATTTACTTTTTGAGTATCTATTTTCTATGCTAACTGACGTCATCATTCAGTACAATTAAATCAAACAAACGTCATACACCATCCAACGACTGGCAATAACCCATAACGAGCTACTGCAGAATTATGGTCGTGCCCTATCGTCCACATAAATGGCAGAGGTCCCTTTTTTATTATTATCCTCGCGAAGGCATCTGTCCGTGTAAGTATAGAAAGTTCTTCTCGCAATACGTCGAAAAATCTCTCGTCCAAATTCTATTTCCGCTTACCACATCGATAAATATTGCCCACTCCCTCGTTTCATCCCCTCATTGTAGCTTGGTGAACCCTCCCTACCATGAATAACCTTCGTCCTTGTCTCTGATAGGGTAAGGACGTATATGCGATCGGGAGAATTGTCGTGGGGCTCTTTTGCAGGTCAAATCGTCGGTCAAGGCTCTCAAGTGTTTCTGCTCTTAAACTATGAAGTGGCTCTTTTTTTTACAACTCTGGATGTTATTAGGAGGATATGAAGTTCTTGATGAAGCATTTATATATACTACTTCAACTTTTAATCATTGGTATGAAACACATGTGTCAATAAATTGCAGAAATTAATGAACTGAAAACTTGTGACTTTTTCGTCTAAATAGAAAATAGACTAAAGACTTAATATTATCTATTTATTACGTAATATTTTATGAAATATTTATATCTGTTGATAATGAACAGAGTTAAAGTAGCCAAGCATGTCTAGAAAGACGTATTATGTTTACACAGTTTTTTGTTTAATATCTGGCGAAAAATAAACATTTCAGTGAATTGTGAGAATATTGATTCTGAGAATTACTCATCAGATTCAGGAGAGATAACATTAAAAGTTTTATAAATGTATGTATATTTACTGACAATGAAAGTCGTTTGTAATATGTCTAAGCAATTTAATCAGTTCCTTTTTGTTAAAGGAAGCAATTAGTTTAGTAGTTCTATATGTTTGTAAGTATCAAAGTAGATTTGCACCAGGGGATTTTAAGAAATATTAATGTCTATTTTTATGTTATCTTCTTATGTCCAATTTCCAGAAAATTAAAAACGAGATAAAAACAAAGCACGAAAAGAATCTGTATAAACTCCCACTTGAACATGTTTCATTAATGAATTATGAGAGATCAATAATTCATTATTCAGAAGAACAAATTGAAATGAACTACAATCAACATCTATCTATTCGAATTCCCCATTACTCACTACTTTTCAAATACAGAAGTACATTCTTGGAAATTATTGTTTTCATGAAAATGTAAGTTTACACTCGATTAATTACAAAATTCCCTTAAATACTTCTTTTCCCAGAACCTCACAACAGAACATTCTAAATTCATTTTGAAATAAAAATGAATTCATAAAACATGTGCAAAGACAATGAAATCTACCAAAAAAACTTCAATTTCTCGCAGCATACTAAAACAACATCGTCAATGCCACGTAAACTTTTGTCACCTAGTTCCCTTTGCTAACACGCTGCTAGAAATTTAAGCACACATACTTCTCGAGTACCCTGTGTAATCCTGAAAGGGCAAGCGAATGGGAAGTCCCCAGATGTTAAGAGAGAATGGCTGTCTTTAAAGAGACTTTCCCTCCTATTCCCTTGAGGGAAGTTGAACGTGAGGATTTGACTTCCGGATAACTAGTCAATAAAGGTTAGACACTGTTCTCACCTTTATTTGTCTCATAGGTGAAATTTCACTCCGTTAAGGCATGAGAATGTTAAGACAATCAGCCTTCGAGGTCCCAGGTGCTGTACAACGAGGGATTTTTTATACCCAGAGGGTCCTAAGCTAATCTAAGAAAATAGGCTTTCGGATGATCCATTCTTTGGAGTTCCTTGCTCTTGTTTTAAATTGCCAATGAAGTGGAACGTGTATTTTCCATTTTGGTTTCAACTGTAAGCCTCTGCCACGTACTGTCGGTTTGTTACAAGAGTGACACAACTAAAGAAAGTAAATTTTTCGAGAAGTTGATGTAAAAAATATTAAATATCCGACCACTTAATACTCAAAAGTTCTTTCTTTTACAATTTAGGTAGCAGTAGGTTTTGGTTTTTGGAAATCGTTCAAAAAATATTGTTTATGTATATTGCTTGCTGTTGAAAGACAAGTGTGTATAATTCAGAAAAGACATCCTTTTTTTAACAAATTCCTAACTTTATTTGTATTATTGTTAATAAGAAACGCCATCTGCATTTAGGTACGTGATTTTACATGACATATTTGAGTAATGAATATTACGTGACCCAAAAGTAAAATTAGAATTTTGGTTAAAGAGGTGCCAAATGATTTAACACACCTATATTCTGATCAATATTAATGGCAGCGCGTTTAATTAGTCGTTCACTTAATCATCCACCATTAATCATTCTACAACGCTAAAATATAGATACCTGCATTTTTCCACGATCACAATTAATTATTAATACAACTACTAGTATGCATAGACGGCCACAGGGAATTGATAAACAAATGTGCATAATGACATTAGGCACTCAGTTGAATTTGAGACAATAAACCATCTCCTATTGCCTCAGGTCCAACTTACACACTATGTACTTTGTAAATACTATTATAATCTGCACACGTCGTTTGATTAATAGCAAGTTGAACTGTACACTTTGAAGTACATATTTCTGACACGTATCGATGACAATGGGAAATACCCCTAGCGCAGTATTATGCCATTGCGTGTCTGCAATTGACGTCATTGGTCTATCACGCTGATTGCTTATCAGCCACGCATAATATGACCACATTTACCGCATTTGACGCATGTTGGTGCTACATGGCTGATTGGCTGTTCACAGGTACAACACTTTAAACCCTGTTCTGTTTTTTGAAGGACTATTGAAGAGCTATCCAGCGCTTTATAACATTTCAGTGGTCTCTTGTGGGGTTTGATGATGAATGAGAAATGTTCCCTTGTGGATGATGAATTTTAGTTTCAGTTTCAGAAGTTTTTCAATCCCGATATTTTAAGAACTTTCTTATAGCCTTTTCAAGTTCGAGATCACTTTGTAGACGACTAAATGCAAATTTAAGCAATTGCATCACCTATTTCCCTGACTTTATTATACATGTTTGCTGTACTATTTACTAAAAATTAATAGTGATTGATACACTGTATACAGTGAAATAAATAAAGTCAACAATTTTTTAATGTATACAAATGTATAAGTTCCATGTAAGTACTTTGCTTCATTAGTTCTTAATTGCAAAATCGTTTCACAACAGAAAATCTCACATATTGAAACACTTTCGAGATCCTCTGAAAAGGGTACTCAAATTATCCTCCATTTCGTTTTCCCTTTGACCATTCAGTTCAATAGTCATCCAAGTAAGCTACTTCGCCGAGAGTCGGTTTTCTCGTGGAAGACAAAGGCAATCAACGAACCCTCGTTTCTTTTAATTTTTCACCGCATGCTTAAGGATAGATCGATGCAATTGGACTCAATAGTCTGACAGTTTATCAACTTTATTCCAAAACTACATAACCGACATCAGTTTACGACTGATCCATTATCAAATCGAAAACTGCATTTAATAATAAAACTATTCGTGTGTTGTTAAATACAAGGTTTGTAACGTTTGTTAAGTTAAATATTTTCTTATCTAGCGGGTTATATTTTGAAGACGGTAGTAGCTATCAAATTTCAGTTTAAAATTTATAAAAGAATAAATAACGACTAATAAATTACATGTTTAATACTAATTGGATTTCTATTTATACCACAGCAGTTAAATAAAAGGACAATTACAAAAGTTGGCAATTGTAAACATGAAACATGTCACAAAAGAATCATAATTTTATCATGAGGCTAGGTACAATGTAGGTACCTATTGAAACCATTCTTTTTCTTCTATTGGAAGGTTCAATAATATTATCTAAAATTGTCAAAATTGATGAATTAATTTCCTATTACAAGCATAATAACGAAGAACAGTAAAGTTAAAATGGTGAATATTCACACCTTCTACGCTCCTCATTTTTTATCCCTTTAGTATTATCTATTCCTTTATAGACACACTAAATACATGTACTACCGTGATGAAAATGTTCAGGAAGTTTAATGTGCTATTTCGTTGGATAACGTTAAGGCTATTAGGATGCAGCGCCATTTGGATGCAGATAGTTGCTTTACCACATTTATAATATGGCTTGGAGAGATATTAATGCACGAATGACGTAAATCCATCGATAATAATATAGATACGATGATGTGAATTTGATAATAGATACATCGCTGCTTAGGCCAGTAGTGATCAGAGTGCACTAGCGGTCGGATTATCCTAATGGAATGATTTACAACCCTCTCCCTGTTTTTCTCTCTCGTTTGTCGCGTGACAGACTGCTACCGTTTCTTTTGAAAGCTTAACATACTCGAATCCAATCGACTGTCACACTGACGACACATATTTGTATACAGGAATATTTACACGTTAAGATCTTTGTGTACCTATAATACTTCAATGAAAATTTCTTTGATCTTTTCAACGTCAAATATTTTTGCACTGATCCAAAGACTATGCGAATGAGTTATGAGTATATTAATAAAACAGGATAACAATAAAGTTGAAATATAACCATTGTTACTTTATTATGAGAAAACGTATGAGAATTTATACACCTTTATATAGTGGTAAAACAGACTGAGTTATGATGTAAGGAATAAAGAATTTCTGTACTCAAGCTAAATCGTCTATTTTAGATTTATGTCACGTAAAATGCTAAACTCTCCATAGGCAAATATTCTTTCATATACTTTCGTATATAATATTCTTTCATATACTATAGACAAATTGATTTGTTTATGTTCTATCTTAATGTTTTTACACTTATAGGCTTTTTAAAAAGAAAGAATATGTTTTGGAATACTCAATAAAATTTTCACTGAATTATAGGCATCTTTTTTAAGTGAAATATTTAAAATTAAAACTGCAAGTTTGATAAAAAGTTTAAGAAATCCATAAAATACAATTTACATAGTCACAAGTATCTGTACCTCTACATCCTATGAATTTGCAAAATTTTATCGTTTTCTTCGTGATACTGGATATTACATTTGTTAGTATTTTCGTAAATTCATATTTTTAACAAGACGAACATAGGAAATGTATTTTCAAAGTTAAGAAAATTAGTTAAGGTAATCAGTAATTAAATAACAAACTGTTAAAGCTATATTTTCGAGAACTATATCTTGTGTGACTGATTTTATATTCCATGCTTTTGTTTATCGTTAATAGGACTTTCCAGCAGGTTTATGCGTTTTATTTTAGCTTATAGATATGTCAAGGCTTTGCAGACAAGTGTTACGTCGTTTTTTATATCCTTCGAAAAAAAGAAATGGAGACAAATCGAATTTCCCTGTACGCGATAGAAGAAGAATCGAGTGGAAGGTCAGACCGCAATCCTCTTTTTCTCGCGGTGAAAAGTGAATTGAACACATTGCACAGTGATGGAGCGTGCATGTGAGAATTCAATGCAAAGTCGCATTTCATAGGATTAAGAGGACGAAAATCTTGCAATACAAATTTTTATTTTTAACCGTAGATTTGCCAAAGCTTAAATAACCAACGTTTACGTGTTCCTTTTCTACAGTAACAAATGAGTATATACGTGATATGAATAAGTATAGATATAATCTTTTAATTTAAAAAATTCTTCTACTACTCTTTTCTTATTTTTACTTTTTAATTTTATCTATGAACGTCATATACATATGTAGAAAGAATGCGTGTGAGATTGCATATCTACATACTCAGCACGTTGGAGTCAATAAGTTTGTTTCTTCATCTTCTTTTGTATTTTTCGGATAGATAATATGTTACAAATATTCAAATAAAGTAAAAATTAAAATAAAAAGAATATGTACAGAATTATAATAATGAGAAAATGGTTTACTTAAAGCTACTTTACAGTAATTTCAATCTTTTAATATCTATTTGTATTTATTTTAGCTAAAATAATAGATAATTGAATATCACGAATAATTTGCTGAAAAACCGAATCAGAAATAGAAAAATTGCAAATTTTAGTAGTGACTAATTAAATCACTTAATCTTAATAGTCATAAAAATATTTACAATAACAATGTTATTGTGACATATACTCTTATGTATACCTATGTATATGAAATAAAAATAATTTATAACATTTTTTACTTCTACAAAAGTGTACCATCCCGTATACGAGTAGTATTTTTACCACCGTTTAGCTTTTAAAGTTGTTTTTAAACACTATCATTATCACTAATTAACCACTAATTATACCCTGTTCATTAGTACTGATTAAACGACAGTAGAGTTCTGATTTTTCGCTAATTTTCCTACCTCGATCGTGCTGCACCTAACAATGGTGAACACAATCCAATTATCTTCGAAATTGTATTTCATCTTTCCCAGCATATCTGACTTTCAATTTGCTCTACACAACTACAGTGTATCTACAGTTCACACTATTATTCCATTGACAGAGTTCCATTTTACGGCTGAATAGCCGACAAACGAAAAGTAAAATTTCTAATTTAAAAGCATCAATGTCGCCCCCTTCTTTGGCGCTCGTAGTTTCGAGCAACGATGTGCATAAAAGTCATAACCATTAGCTGTTCTAATTAAGAGAAGCAGAAAACATAGGACAAAAAAGGAAGACTGCAATTAAAGTGGTTATTTTCATTGGAGCTTCGAATACTCGTCTAAGTTAACGCCGCTAGAATTGCGGAAACATCGCATTTAACTCTCTGAAGGGACTTGCAATTTTTTATTAACGCTGACTGTTTACCCCTGTGTATATACATTTCTGCTATCTCGTAGCGATGCTGATTTTATGCGTAATTAATTCGCAATGCATAACTAGCCTTAAAGAGCAAGTTTCTATGAAACTTAAAGTTTGTACCTAAGTGTACGATTAAATATGAAAATAGTTTGTTTTCAATTGCTTCACTTTTAGTAGTGACTTAATTAAAATTTATAAAACACAATCTGAGTTATTTTAAACTCTTAATTATTACACGTTAAATTACTACACTATCAACATATATTCTTTGATAATTGCAGTAATTGTTAGCTTATCACAAATATAATATTTTATTAAATGTAGGGACAATTCTCAGCTTGAAAGTTACTATAAACTATATCTTCGTAAGTAGAAAACAAACGTAACAATAAAAAGACTGAAAATGGTTTCTGGAACAACTATCTACTGTAAATAAATTGTACCACTTACAATTGTACCACTTACAATTTATTTACAGTAGATAGTTGTTCCAGAAACCATTTTCAGTCTTTTTATTGTTACGTTTGTTTTCTACTTATGAAGATATAGTTTATAGTAACTTTCAAGCTAAGAATTGTCCATACATTTAATAAAATATTATATTTGTGATATTTATATGTGTAAATAAATTGTAAGTGGATATACAATTTATTTACCTTTTTTTTTACTTTACTTTTCTTGTAAAATTTTTTGAAAATTTACTTTAATTTGTATAAATTAAATTTATATTCATATCAACGATTTCTAAAGCCAAAAGAACATTTTGAATAAGTGTGAGGATTCGCAGAAAACTCTGCCTATGAAAATGTTTAGAAATATTTTTTTTTCTAAGTAATTCTAAAATATTTAGAATTCTACTTTCATATCTGGTTCAATACGTACTCTTTGAAACTTCATTTAGTACATATCAAGATTTTCATGTTTCTCCGAAAAGAAAAGGAAAAAGCAAATGCATCGATAAATAAACAATTTTAATTAACACCCGTAAGTGATTCCATAAATTATTGTATTGCATAATATTTAATGATGCAACACTGGGACATAAGTACCAACTATTTTTCAGGTCATATTTTTGAATGAGGTTGCCATAATTAGTATTGGTATGTTCGAGTTGAAAGCACTGTATTTTACTGTTTAATGCTCGGCTTCGCTATGCCGGCCAATGCATTCAAGGCAAAAATCTGAAATGTAGGTGATATCGAACGAAATGCAGTTCTTTCTGCAGTACGGCGATAACTATGTGGATCCATGTATTCATGACGGATACAAATGAACGTGATCATTCAAAAGGCTTTTCAAATGAATGCCTGATATTAAAAGCTACGCGGCTACTGTTCCTTCCGTCAGAATTAATACCTCTGCCCAGTTATGGAGCTGAGATCTCTTTAAAATATTTAATTAACAATATAGACACATATGTCGCTAAGTGCCCTTAAACTAATAAAAATTCATTCAAACCTTTCCTAAGGCAACAAAATGTTGCTTCTTATAAGCGAAGATAATACACAGACTGTTCCTGAAATTAGAAGCCAAATTTTAGAAGTAGATTTTACTTGCCATAGAAAGCTGCTTAGACGACTAATATGTATCAATGCTATCTGTTGACGATGTCTAATATTTTTGTGTTTCAAAGAGATTCTGCATTTCATTTTAGTTCTTCATTCATAGGTACTTTATTAAATGAATAATAGTTAGTTAATAGTTAGCTAATAGTTAGTTGCTGACTATGCATACGTTTAACTTATGGCAAATAAAATAATCTTCAAAAATTTAGTTGCTTATATTCAAGATAAAGGACTTATATACAAGCAACGTGATAAAGGCTTGCGATATTTTCCAATCTAACGCACATGTGTTGTTGAAATGGAAGAGTGCAATATATGCTGTGACATATTAATGTAACAAGATGTAACAAGAAATAACGAAGAACGTTTACATCCTTCCCTTTTGGAACCAATTGCAATATCCAGTACCTGCATAATGGTCGTGTAAGAAAAACGTGTCGTTCTTCTGTAACAACTCACACAAGAGAGATTTCTATGAAGGGTACGAGGTAATAGCGTTACTTTTATCATTCGTAAACGGTTAGACTTTTTGTGGCTGCCAGTGCATCAAGTTATGCGGGGATGTCGCAGTGCGGTATGCACTGACGGCCGCGCGAAGGAAACTGGACATTGCCACGAAACTGCGAGCATTAAACTTTCGCCTCCAACATTTAGCTACGATGCTCTCTCGTGCCCCTATTCTCCGATTAAGCAAGGTGAGCATACTGTGTAATTGGGATGCAGTTGCGAGAAAGCTTTTATATTTTCCCCAAGGATGAGCCTTGAACTCGTTTACGATGGACGAAGTGATTTGTGTGCACAAGAATATTATTTCTGTCGGGATGGAATCGTTCTTTCGAAGTTGGAATCAGCAAAAATTGCCTTGTTTGTAACATTATTCGTTTCAGAATTAATGCGCAAGGCGATTTATGCGAAAGTAAGGTGAGTAGAAAATTCATGAGATATTTGATTATTTAAGAATGTTGTGGATGGAGGTTTTTACTTTACGTGCACTTGAATATTCATTTATACGTGTATTAACGTATCTGTGTTTTCATCCATATACACTTTAATATGTGGTTATCCGTGTGTTTAAATACATTTGTTCGATAAACGTAATTTGTTAAACGAGAATGTATCTTTATGAATTATATTTATAAAAATTTGTAACAAGAAATAAATAAATCGCTAAATTTCTTGTACAAAAAAACAAACTTTAGAGTTGAATTTCTACACATGTAATATTGCAATTAAAAAATTTTACATGTGTATATACTGTTAATTTAAAACTTTATAAATATATTTCTAACATTTCAAGTTTTCATAAAATAAAATACAAAATTCCCACTTAATTTTTATATGTACTCAATTAAATGCACGTAAAATATATACCTCTCATATTATTATACAGATACTAAAGCACATAAATATATATATATACTACATATAAATTGGGTACTCACATTAATTTCCACAGTGCAATCCATTCCATAATATACACCTTGTACTCATTAAAATCCTTTTGCAAAACAGTTCTGCCGATAACAAAGTGCAGATGATTCATCAATTTCCTGTTCTTCTATCCTCGAACCTGGATAAGAGAAATAACGCATATTACACATTAAATATTTTTTTCTTGACATAACATGTACGCGAACATTTTCCTTCAAACAAAGATTTAAAAAAAATTTATTAAAACAAATAAAACAATCAAATTACAAAACCATGAATTCATAAATTGTAGCGTTAATAGAAAAGTAAAAACATACTGTTCTTAAAGTAAAATTTGTTAATTATGTGCTTTGTCGTATTATCTTGCGTGGAATTACAAGTTAGAATATCGATATTATTAAATGCTAGTATAGAAAATTATATTTAATGCTAATAATTAAATTTGATACGCAAAAATAATGCATGAGGGAAAAATGAATGTGAGAAATTCTCAAAGCAAAAGAATTACGTTCACCACCGATCCTCATTGTATGGCGTCATTTAATTCTCAAACAGCGCACCGATCCACTTGGAATTTGGATCTAAATATCGCTGATTGAGGGTTAAATGTGATAATTTACTACAATTTCATTTTCTCGTATAACTATATGTAGAATAAAATACCTTGTCGCTTATATGTTAGCATAAAAAACTATAATTAATAATAAAAATTAGAAACATTACCGTACGATCTATTTGACAAAATGGCGCATTTATTTCTTCTTGTTTCAGAACCTTTTTGACAATCAAATACACAGAATTTTTCTTTGAAAACATAAAAAAATGGAAAATCGATAGTATGGACACAAAAACTGAGTACAGTGACTAAAATTAACACGTTTCTTCTTCAAAAATGTAAATGAAAAGTGGGAGACGATCTGAACGTGTGAAAGAGCGCAAAGAAACTGCTAAAAACGGGGCGCATGCGCGGTGCGCAGCAGCAGTCACGTGATTACGTTTCAAAAGTCTAGGTATGAATACTTCAAATGCCTGATAGTTCAAAAATTAGATTTTAAAGTAATAGTACCATTGGATTGAACAGAACATCTTTTTTCTGGACTATTTTTTGTAGTATGAAAATAAAAAAAGTTATTTCTATTAAAATTGTAATAATTTGAAGTCGTATTTGAATGTAAATATGTAAATATTAAAATAATTCCTAAAAAGGTATAAACATAATATAGTTTTTCATAAATGTTCAGTCATGAGTGTTCTTTGCAAAAGTAATAAAATACACCAGCTTTCTCTGTTTTTAGTACACATGTGTATACATATTAGTTGTATACAAAAATTGTTACAGTAGCAGTTATTGTACTTAACACATTATTTAAACAGATTTTAATAAAAATGCAAGGGAAACTAAATTGAATTAGAAAATATTTACTTTGCAAACATACTCATGTACATTTTATACTTATATTACTTTATTATATGTTAAAATGAAAGAATCATTTGAGTAATACATTATGATGACTCAACTTGTACAATTATTATTATTATAAAGCTACCATCATCCTTACATATACTATTGGTAAAAGTTTAGAAGAATAATGTGCTTTTGACATTCTTTTGTCAAATTTAATTTAGAAATTGGTTTAAACTTTTATCGGTAATATACCTGCTAAGTTTCACTATTTAGAATTTAGAGCATATGTATAATGGCTCTATCTAAATATTGAGGAAACGATAGATCTTATGTTTAACTCACTCCTAGAGCAGATAAATTCATACTGAAAGTATTAAAAAATATAGTAGAATAAGAAAATATTTTCTTCGCAAACATAATAATTATGTATATTATTTAAGTAGGAGCATTACTGCATGAATTTTACAAACATAAAAAAGAAATTAAACCTGACAAATCAAATAAAAAGTTAATGAAGGTTAATAAATGATAAAATAATAGTTACACAACTAAATTTTCAGTTATACTTAAGCTAGAGTTCTCATATAAGTGAAGCTTTATGCAACTTCTGTATTAAGTATTTGATTCACTACTTTATCAATATTTAAGCAACTTATGAATTTCTATTAGGAATGAACCATTATAAACTACACTGTTATTGAATTGCAACATTTTTTAAATTATATGTATGCATAGATTTTTTAAACATTTTCACTAAAAAATAACAAGGATTCCTTTTTTATCATACTTATCTTAGGTAATAATATTAATTTTTGCATTTATGAGATATCCTCATATTACATATTTATTATTTGTGTTTACAATTGTGGCTACTAAAAAATAATAGCAGTAATAGAAGAGTAATCGCGAGAGATTCTCAAACTAAAAAAACTACGGTCTGTCGTATTCCTAACTGACATCGTCTAAAATTAATCGGTATGCAAGAATTGAGTATAATAGGAAAGAGGACGTGACAGATTCTAAAAGTGACCGAAAAATATAATCATCAAGCATGCCGAATATACAAAATTAAAATGCAACACTCACTAAACTGTGACGCGAAATTAAATCGAAAATTCGAAAGATTCTCAAGGGAAGAATTACTATACGAAACTCTACATCTGTTAATTTATACATTAGCTCCTAAAATTACAACAAAATAACGATAACCTACCACTGTCTCCTTAGCTCGATTGTTTCTTCTCACACACCAAATACAGCCTTTGCACGAAAATACATAAAAAACCAAACTTCGAAACTACATTCGTCAAAATTAAACTCCACAATAAACGATTCATAATCATTTATCTCGCGAAGAAGCAAACAAACTCACAATTTTCTTGTCATCTCAAAAGTATCTGCATAGTAGCAGTCACGTGTCCACTGCCCAAACCTATAGATCGTTCTCTCGCTACTTTCCCACAAATTAAATCTACATTATCGACAAAATGGATCGTCGCAGTTTCTTGTAAATGCAACTTAAATCTTGAATTTCATAATTTCCCGCACCTTGGTATTCTCCCGTAAGTAGTGGTTGTATTATGACACGAAATTCACTCTCAATCTGAAGTTGTTGCTAGGCTTGGCGCGATCGCCTTTTGTGTATCGCAGTTCATCCTAATACAATGCGCGGGAATCAACGCGATTAATGATGTAACCAGGGTCCATTGTCTCCGCGGTCGATGCTGCTTTACACGTGTATGTAGTCTTCTCGGGTTCACCGTATTGTGTCGCTGCGACGGTACACCATGAGAGAACACACACAGTGCCAACGCGGTACCCCGTAATTGCTGATACATTACGTGACGACGGGCTCTCGATCGACAATTACGAGGGAAATGGTTTATCTACGTATTTCGAACGATTTATGGCACAGTGGTGAACGAAAGGTGACCAGAATGTACAGGAAAAGTAGAGCACTGTGGGTGGATATCTTCCTTAATGACAAAGGTTAGTCCAATAATAACATTACTAAAACCTAATATCGATACTGTAATTTAAATTGCTTTTTAGTATCCTGATATTACTATTTAAATAAATAGTATTATTTAGTATTGTTTTTTAGTTGACCCTATGCCACTGTGAGTGGGAGAAATAATATACTCTGATGAAAGCGATAGGCAGTAACATCGAATTTATTCGAGAAGATTTTTAAAGATTACATTAAAAGATTTTAAAGAATTAAATTGAATAAAACAGACAAGAGTCAAGTGTAAGAATTAAAAATGAGGCAGATTGAGAAGAAAAGTTGTAAGTCATTTTATATACATATATGTATTTTTGTAATTAGTGGTTTTGATAGGTTGTAAAAATTGCAGAAATCTTTCATTTTGTAGAAGTTTTCTATCTTAACGTTAATATAAATAAAATAACGTGTAGCTTCTGAGAACGATGTTATAGTGTGCAATTGTGAATGTATTGTTTATTTAAATACGGTTATTTCGAAGATTACAACAGTATGTCTGCTAATGCTATTGCATTAAGACGAATTATTAATAACGTACAGCCCTTGTATTTGCAGTTAGAGTTACTCCCGTCCCTTCCATTTAACGCGGCATTTGTTCTTTGAGATATGTTAATTCTCGTCTCTGTTCGCGTTTACTTTTACCCCTCTGTTAAGTACTTCATGAAATTTTACGCACGCGTTCCACGAAAGACATATCGTTGCGTTCCCACATGTAAATTATGCAAGGTATAAGGGTGTAATGCAAAACTCCCTGCGATGCATTGATGACGTGGTATATTATGTAACTTCTGGTATAGCATTACGAGCTTCGAGACGCTATTACTTGACAGAATA
The DNA here is from genome assembly GCF_051401765.1 of Calliopsis andreniformis. Taxonomy (NCBI): domain Eukaryota; kingdom Metazoa; phylum Arthropoda; class Insecta; order Hymenoptera; family Andrenidae; genus Calliopsis; species Calliopsis andreniformis. The sequence continues at coordinate 8,998,124 of NC_135067.1, read as the reverse complement.
ATGTTGATTTGCGCTTGCGATCGGGAATATGAGATTTTTAGTAAAATATGAATTCCATGAATATTAAATATGAAGACTGTAACAGTATCTGAAATATAAGTTCGCAACATTTTCATATTTTATACACGATTAAGAAATTAATACCTTCTTTCTACCTATATTAAGGAAATTGTTTAACATTATTCAAGATGATGAACGAAATAAAAAGATAAGAAAAAAATTCGTTCCAACTTTTTAGTGAAGAAGGTTATAGAAAAATGTTTAAATAAATAGTAATTGTATTTTTGCATGGATTTTGAATATTTATATTCTGAATGTATATATTTTTCTTACGTTTTCAATGATTATTATAATTAACTATGTTTTTCATAGAAACGTATTATTTATTTGAAGTAGATATTTATTTGTACCTAGACTTTTGAAATGTAGTCACGTGATGGCTACCGCGCACCGCGCATGCGCGTCGGTTCTGGCAGTTTTCTGACGCTCTTTGAGACGTTTAGATCGTCTCTCATTTTTCATTTGCAATTTTGAGGAACAAAGGTGTAAATCTTGGTCATTGTACTCAGTTTTTATATCCATAGTTTCTATCTTTCAAATTTTTGTGTTTTCTTGTAAAAGTTCTGTTTCTATCGCGGTAGAAAAGGTTTTAAAACAAGAAGTTTCAAGGACGCCATTTTGTGTAACTAAATCGTACGGTAATGCTCACAATTTTTATCATTAATTATAGTTTTTCATGATACATATAAATTATTAAACATGTTGTTTTACATGTAATTATATGATAAAGCGAAATTGAAATAAATTTGCATATTTCCAATAAATAGTGTTATATAGTGGGCGTCAGTGGTGACTGTAGTTTTCTTGCTTTAAGAATTTCTCGTAGTCACTTTTTACCATGCGTCATTTTTGTGTATCGCGTTTAATTATTAACGTTAAATATGCTTTTATATATTGACCTATTATAGTTTTGATATTATGACATTTAGTTTCATGCAGAATAATACGACAAAGCGTGCGCTTATTAAATCTTACTTTGAGAATTTTGAATTTTACCATTCAAAATTTAATGTGTAATATGTTTATTGTTCAGGTTTAAACAGAGGTTGGAAAAACGAAAGAATGATCTGTATCTACCATTTGATGCTAAGAAGAATTTTAGAGAGACTTTCAAAAATACAAAGTACATATTTACCCTGCAGTGGATTGAGTTCTGGAAACTAATGTGAGTACACAACATCATACATTATAACAAATATGTTTGACTTTCATGTTTGTAAATTGAGTTATTTATACATGTATGTTTATATTCCTGTATACAGTATGAGTTACTATAATTTCATATCCAAACAAGTCTTTTAGTGTCTCAAATAGTAAAAATATATTTCAAGGAAACTTTTAGAATCATGTAACTTATGAAATTGAATTTAATTTTTTTTGCTAAATAATTTTAAAAATTTTATGATTTTGTGTTGAATATTCAGATTAAAAACGAATTATTTATTTAGAATCCTGTGAATGGATATAAGTGGCTTAAAGATATAGTTACTAACAATGTAAATATTAACTTACAGTATGAATTACTGCCTTAGAAATAGTCTATATTTATTACATATATAGAAAAATACTGTTTCATTTTGAAACATCAGGACTATTTTTCTAGAAACTTTTCTAGAAAAGTATAAAATTTTCGAAATAATAGATATGAAATATAACAAAAAATTGGAAACTGATCTAAAAGTTAAAGGAGTTATTTGGGTACTAAATTTAAGTTTTTGTGACTCATGCTGTATGTCTTTATTATATAATGTTTTTAAAGTATGCAATCTAAGAATTATCTTCAAAAGTTTCCAATACAAATCACTATAATTTACATAATTTTTATAAGAGTTCATATATTTCATATATTTTAAAGCATTTTTAGTTCAAAGTCAATAATTTTTTAATTTCAAAGTTTCTATTTAATTAATTCTACGGTTCTAGAATTTTTATTAATACTTTACACTTTATAATACTTGCAAAAGTTTACAACGTTACTCGTTTCTTGTACTTAAGGTAGACGTTTCTGATTCTACTCGTGTTTGATTAAAATGTCGAATATACTAGAGATTCCAGTAACGAGATTTCATTTGTTCAGTTAAAGAAAGTAGCTAAAGCAGTAAAAAGTGTGTGAACGAATAAAATCTTGATTGCAAAGTAAAAACGGTCTTTGTTCGTAAATGAATCGATCGAACGAACCACATTCCGAGAAAAGTCTTCGTTGTTCGAACGTTTTCAGAGGTTCGTCGGTCATTTCCCACACTTTTTCCGCCCTTCACTATATACTTACCCTAGGAGAACTTTAATCAAACCACCCTTCGAATTTCGCTGCTCTCGGGCTGAATTGAATTGAACAATTTCTATCGGCAAGAGTGTAAATTATTTCAAGGGTGAAAAAACACGCGATGTAGATTTTCGTTGCATATTTGACGAATTTCCAGGGAAACCTTTTTTCCCTCTTTGCGGTTCATTTCTATGCTCATTCAAAATTAATTAACTTCGCGAGTAGTAGCGGCTTTAATTGGAGAAATGGACGTCTTATGCGATTCATCTTTGCTTTCCGTTTTTAAAGTAAAAGATTTTCTCAGGAGGACGAATTAAGCTGAATGTTTTATATTTAAAATATTATATAGTTTTTTTTATATTTTGAATTAAGCTTACGTAAAATAGTAAACATCATTTTCTTGTTTTATTTATGACAGATAATTTTTGAACTTGCTTCTAACTCTTTAAGTATTATTTCATTGAGTTTTAAATATTAGATTAGGGTTTTTTATCGAATCAGTAGAAATGGTGTACTTATGAATCTTTGATTACTTGAACACTTTGTCTATTAAAGACTCTTGCATAATAATTCATGATCTATTTCCGCGATTGTAAGGCAAAACGACCTATATCACATTTTGAATGAATTCGAGTTAGTCTTAATTGACATCTAAAACATGGAATCTATATTTTCAAAAAGAAAAGAGGGCATTAAAAAACTTTTTCACTGTCAGAAATCCATAAGACAGTACTGAAGCTGAAAACAAAAACATGACTTCTGTCATTTTGCCTTACAACCACAGAATTATACATAGATATAAGTGAATCTATAAGTCACAAATGATTATTTGTACACTACTGCGACTTAAATCACAAAGACTTCTTTCTGCAATTTTAATCGATCAGTATAATTAATTAAAAGCAAGAGTCGTGTATAGTATCTTCTTCGCGTAAAGATAAGTTCGTCTAAGTATCAGTTAAGCTATGACTAATAATGCTCAGATGGTTAAACCTCCCATAAAACTGTACTGTCGTTAGGGGACGGTGGTTCCCCCCGTTTTTGTAGCAAACGCGTTAACGTTCGCGCATACATCAAGTTAATCACTGATTTCGAGCGCTACAGCGAATCAGCTGAATACCCGGCGTCAAACCGAGCGAATCCAATTAATGTCCATCGGCAGCCGAGGGATTTTGAAATTGCAGTACTTGCAGCATTTTTCGCGGGCTCTCGTCCCGCCGATGGGACTCAAATGAAATTTCGTCGGGGTAATTGCGAATCTTCGATGCTCTCATTCCGCGCAGGCTGCGTTATAATTTAATCTCACTGGTGATTTCGCGTAGGGTTTCATCCGACAGATGAGCTACTTGGATAAAAAATCTTGCAGCAAGAAATATGGAAATATTTTTAAACTCAAATTCGTTTCGATTCCTAGCTCCAATGTTTTCATTTTCGTATACGTATCTGCTTACTTATTTGTATTTACTGTTCTTATACAAAGGAACAAGGAAGAGGGTAAACGTATAAGATATCTATCATATATACATATAGATTATGGAATATAGAGATATAATAATGGATATCTTTTATGGTTTTTAACGTAAGGGGACTCACAGTTAGAAAGACTGCAAAAAATAAGAAACTAACGCAAAAAACCTTAAAAGCATATACCTATATTTTAGACTTTATAGATCTCTAAAATTTTTATTCTACTTTTCTTTTAAAGAGAAGTGAAGATTTGACTTAGGTATATCAAATTCAAGCAGTAATGTGCAGCATTATTACTTTAGGGAAAAATAAGTTTTATGAGATTACTTGAAAGTGGTTCACTGTCTAATGAGTTCCTAATACCTGTAGTTTCATATAACAATATAAACCACCAAAAATGATCGTCTATAATAATAATTCCTAATAACAATGACAATTATTCAAATTATTAATTTTTATATAATATGGGTAGAACATTTATTCCTCTGTGTAAATGTATTTACTGTACTCCGATTTCAGACGCTACAATTTCCATATTGGTTTCGTTAATTAATGACATACTACCATTTCCGCGTATCCATTTTCTTATCAACATTGCATTTTCTGTTTAACAGAGATATGAATTATTAACAAAACATAAATATACCTAATAATTATATGAATGTTCCGCGAAGGTAACGTGTTTGCATTAGCAGAAATTAAATTAATATTCGACCAGCATATAAGTTGAACATATCCGTTCTATTTTCATTAAACTGTCGCATCATCGTTACCGTGTTTTATGAATATGATGCAACATGTGTTTCCACACACCCCCCTATCGTATAACGTAATAATGTTTAATTACATAATGCTCATAACGATCAGTTATACATGGCCTGTGCGCGGTGTAATATTAAACTGTCGCGATGTTGAATCTTTACCGTGTATTGCATAAATTGATGTATCGATGCACTTTACGATAAAGCATTATACGCAATCATTTATAAAATATTCTATTTTTACCTAACTTAAAATCAATATGAAGTGTGAAATAAGGTATACACAATTTCGCTAAGCTAATTGTTGAAGCATGATAACACTTTTTGAAATATCGCTTTAGTGAATTTTCTAAATGTCTCATACTGTTTAAGGTTTAAAGTCTTAAGACAAATTATTATTGACAAATTATATAACTGACTTTTCAGATATATTTAAAGTAACGTAGATCAATATCTTCATTCCTAGTTTGGAAACACGTTACTACTATGTAATCAGTGTTGCCATATGGCGGGAGAAAGTGTCTTTCAATGACGTCATAGAGTATAAGAATGGGGGTGTTGCAGGTAATGCAGTCAAATACAGTACAGTACTTCCATTCTTCTATTTTATGACGTCACTGGAAGACATTTTGTCCTGGCATATGACAATACTGCATATAGTTCAGGCAATGCAGTTTTTTAAGTAATTGGATAATTTTACCAGAGACAGTGTTCACACATTTTTACATAAACAAACAAAGGAAGTAGGGGGAATTAAATTTTTGGTGAAGATACGAAACGCTGTGGACACTGCTTTATTATTGACTCGGCAAAATTAGCAAATCGGTCAGAAAATCGGTTCGTCTGAATTAAGCCCGATGCACACGAGCAATATTTTGACGCGTGATCTCGTTGGGATCGTACGTTTTCCTTTGTTTTTCCAATACAAACAACGAAGACAGGCATATCATACAACGAGATCGTGAGTCAAAATATCGTTCGTGTGCATTGACCCTTAGGCACTTACCATATTGTATTTACATCCCTCTCGTGTGGTTTGTTGTCTTCGTACATGATCAGCTCCTGCCTTTAATCTTCTACATTCTTAAGTTACTTCAAGGTTTCCACATTTGTGCGCCCTTTTTGTTGCATTGAAAAGAAATAAGTATTCAGGTATATAATATATCTTCATACATTTGTGCGCTTTTTTTGTTGCAATAAAGAGAAATAGGTATACCACAGATTTTCATCGCTGTATTTACAATATTTCGGATTTAATTAAACATTTATTGATAAACAAACATCAAAGACGGATATTAAAACGTAGTATCAATTTCGAGCTGTCTGTTAACATTACACACGAAATACGTTCGTCGAGGATGGTCTCGGAATACCATAGATTCATAGACCTTTCAGCAATCCAATCCAGTTCATGCGTAAACGTAAATGTCTTGTTTAATATCCCTGGTTCTAAGTCCTTGTCGTGTTACACGATAATGCGTAATTACGCAGCGCGCATGGAATTACGAGTCTAGGTTGTTACATACAGCGTCAATCCCTGCGTTTGAAGCTGCGTTTCGGTCGCGTGCACAGTAATAATTTAGCTGCTTGCCGCTGCATCCGATGTAACGTGTTGCAAGTAAATACCCATGAATCGTGGGAGTCAACAGAAGTGGATTGGAGTTGTCTGCGGTAACGAATTCGAAAGTAACTCGACTAGCGTACACAAGTGCTTCTTTTTGACGAAAATAAATGGAAAGCATCCATCGACATTAGTAGTGCGCAAACAAATGAATTAGCTATGGTTAAACTTGAAAAAGTACGTTCTCTTGGAAATGCACAAATTTGTTTGTGAGTTTAGAAGGGAATTACTTGTTAGACGAGTAATATTGATTAAAATAATAGAATTATTTAACGAAAGGCGTTTCATTCGAATTCTTTGGCAAAGAATAGTTACTATATATTATTTGATATAAGTGACTTTTTGAGCATTATTCAAATAATTTGCAACCTTTCTTTTGTAAATTTCGAAATTTAACTGAGTAGTAGGTGCAAATTTTACGATGAATAGTAAGTCGTAGTTTCTGAATTTTATTTTTTATATTTTCCTTTATATAAAAACTCATGTGGTCCTTTCATATTAATATGGAATTGAATTCTATTTCGAGGTAGGTCGACATTTTTCAAAAATCGAAGCAGTCAAAAACGTTAGCATGATAATTAGTGAACCAAATATCTAGTCAAACAAAAATCTAGTTTATAATAAGAATTTATTCACTGTTTAATGAAGTAATATTTAACACGTTTTTTTTCCTCGAAAAATATAAATTTGGTCTAGTAACGCTATAAAAGCAGAAAATTTATTATTGCACTGTAATGTTACTAAAGGTGACCTAAATATTACGACAGTAAACTCATTTTCATAATTACACTTATCTATCTCTCCTTATTTTCCGACACTGACAATGAGCGATGAGATACAAGTAGGTAAAGAAAACTGTGAACTAAAGTTTCATACGTGCCACTTATTTTGTAATTAAACGATTGCATAGATGTAGCCAGGATTACGAAATAAATGATGCTAGGTGTGATATTTGGCTGAGCGGATTCGCTCAACTATGCCAACCTCACGGTGGAAGATTGCATTTCTGTTTGCTCGATAAATCTCGTAGACGCTCCTCCCTCGCAGCACCATAGCGGAAAAGAGAAAACTCGATGTTTCGTTCGCATAATCTCGTCTGCTCCCTGCAATACTCCTGAACCTGGGAATATTCCAAATACAAGCCAAATGTTCCACAAAGAGGCATTGCAAATTGTGCAATTTCTAATTCACATGTCGTTTGATAATTATTAAGCATCGCACAAAATGAATTTAAAGAAATCGTGTCCATTTAAAATTGCTAGTGCAAGTCATTTAACTGAATAATGAAGATTATGTAATTTTTTATTTTCCAACAAAGTTTCTTAGCACATATTTATCAAAAATCGATTAGAGTTTATTAGAATAAAGATGTAACGAATATTATTTATTTGAAAAATGAAAATAGTTTGAATAATTTCACGATTACGTTAAAGTACCCATTCGCAAGATGTTATTAAAGTACATAGTAGGTACTTGAATACAACTTGTTAATCCCACTGTGAAATCCAATCCAGAATTTTCCTTCAGTGAACGTGTAATCGCATAATAAGAGTCCCATCGAAACGCATTGTACCATTATTGGTTAGAGATTAGTATTGTGCTGTAAATCCCAAACCTACTGGGACAAAAGGGAAAATGAACATGGGGATAGAAACTTTCTTTCTTCTAAGCGTGTTCCCTTTACGAACGTTTCAATACATATGTATTAGAGGCACACACATATACAGGGTGTCTCATTTTAGTCAAAGTAGTATAATCTCTACATTTCTTAAATAATATAGTACATTTTAACACCACAGAAAAAACAATGGCCAGCATCAATAAAGATCTTTTAGAGTCACTTATCAAATCATTTGAATGGCAAACAAGTACACATATCCAGGAAAATTCACTTGACTCGAAAGAACAAACGTTAATTATTTCTTATAGGATGAAATATATGAAACAAAAATTGTGTAGTTAATACTGCTACTGTATTCTTTAATGTTGTTTACGTATTGCACTTTGATGGTGGCATTGATTTTTTTTAACAGACCACCCTCTATATATGTATTGATGATTTGAGGGTGAATTCGATTCTGAGACTCCCCAGGGCACAGCTGCCAAAATTCGATAAGCCACGCCACCGAACTCGAATTTTCGATCTCGAGGGAGTCGGTGCTGTTTGGTACACCCTCTTAGTACACCTAATTGCTTCATCGAATATCGATCGCTATTAACAAGAGCGCGATTTTTTCCCCACGTTCCCCATGCTCTATCGTAAATGAACCTCGGTTCACCTCTCAAAGTTCACCGTTTACTTTACCCTGATTAATCTTCTGTTTAATTAATGTGTAGAATGAAATTGATTGAATTCCTGATTTAGAGGATAATGTTATTGAAGTAGCGAAACAGAAGCAAAATAATTTATATAACAGTGCTTGCAATACTGGTGTAATGAAAGCATTTATCGGATATATAATTGCAACATTTTTAAATTAGTATAATTATAATATAATTATTTCAAGAAAAGAACGAAATTATTTGGTTCTTGTTCTTTTACCACTTACTGAAAATATTAGTTTATTTTAATTATTTAAGATGTATACAAAGGTAATATTTTACATGTTTATTTTATGTTATGTTTAATCACGAATTACTGTTCAAACTTTATAATAAAATTCGTTTTTTGGAAATTGTAAGTATGAAGTTATAGGTACTACATAGTAGTTATTACTAGAATGTGAATGCTTATAAAATTACATACTTTCAGAAGTGCAACTAAAGAAGTGGGATCTGAAGGGACATTTTTTCACTCTCTAAGTGTAACATTCATTTTTTTTTTAATTTTTTGTTAATACATATGTAGGCATTAACATTTTGTTAATGTTCATACATATGTAGGTGGTTAAAAAGTAATGAGATATAAAACAATTAACATTGCCCCGTGTGTCTTGATTTTCCAAAAGTTTTGAAGATTTACAAATTTTCAAATGTTTAAATATTCCAATTTCTCGATTATCAAGAAATCAAATCTTGAAATTCCTAAATTACCATATTTTCCAAGAAATTAAGGCACAGGAAGTAACTTTAATTGTTAATATACCGAAAACCAGTTTCATGTTATAATAGAGACTGATATCGCTTCGACGATCAACTAATTAATTTTGTTATTAATATCAGTAACAAAAACGTGGGGAATTTCAGATAATAGAATAATCACTTTTCTGATATTAAACTTAGCTATTCAAATAGAAACGAACAACACTGACAGTTTTTGCAATATGATCCCATATCTTGGTTGCAAAATTATTTCACAATGGTTTCTTAGCATAAGTAATTTACCAAAGTTACGTTCTTTTCATTACTAAATTGTATCTAATACTGTGAATACAAAACAGTATATATTATGTATAAATGTTAGATATTTAGAACAGAAAAGGGCAAGATTGTTAGAAGACATTCTATTAAATAGTTGATAGTTTCTGTTGGATAGTAGAGCATTCGGATATTAGAATACCTACATATTTGAGTAATGGGAGTTCAGTTATGCAAGATTCTAGGGTACTTACTAGATATTATGTATATCCAAACTCTAAATTAAATGCTTCCTAACAAACTATTTTATCTATTTTCGAAAAGAGAAAGAAAATATAAACCAACAATAAGGAAAAACTTACTCGCAGCAAACTTTAAACAACTTGGACTCGATTCGTAGAGCTTCAAATTTTGAACGAAATGATTGAAGACATTTAGCTCGCGCGGAACATTCTGATACGACAATTGGAGCTTTTTTTATTGTTGATTTTTCAGGCTGAGCTATCACCGTATCAGCGAGATAGCTCCGAGGCTCGGGTACTACCCGCAATTTTACTTATTCACTTTTCAATCGCGCAGCTCGGTCGACGATCCGAGCACCGAAGAGAATCTTCTTTCCTTTCAAAACCAACCCTGCTGCTCTCCGTGGGGAGTTAAATCCATTAGATGTTCGCCTACTCTTTCCAAGAGAAGGACGGTGTGGAAGTTGGGAAGGGATCAGGTGAAGGGGGAAAGAAGAACGGTTCAGGAAGAAGGGGAAATAGTCCTGTACGTTCCTCAGATGAGGATGTATCCAGCCCGATAAGATTACATAGCCTTTACACGGTCTGGAATCGTGTGAAATTTATGCAAGAAAAGAAAATCTTGAACAGTTCAGTCGAATCTTATTTTCTCGAGGTAGTTTCTTTGAATTTATTCCAAAATGCTTTTGGATGTTAAATCTACCTTCTTCCTACGTAAAAGAGATATAAATGTACTAAAATATACAGGGTGACTTAGAAGGAACACGTCACGGGAAGGAGGCGAATAAATAATATATGCAGGATTTTTTGAAATGAGTAGGAAATGCATAAATTCGTGAGTTAATATTTATACGGGTAAATCAATATTGAGGCGACTGTGTACTCAAGCAAAATTTATATTTTCATATCGTACGGAAGATCTCCGTTCTGTGCGTCTACCTTTTTGGTACAGGCTTTGAGGCTTTAGGGGAGGATTAAGTAGATTGAAGAAGATGGTTGGCTTCTATTGAATTATGTCTATGTATTTTTTTTAAAGTATGACATTTAGATTGTTAAGCCTGGAATATATGCAACGAATAAATTAAATATGTAAGAAATTTGAGGGATTCTGCTATAAATAATTAAAGTTTTATGCAGGTCAGGTACCTAATATTGTAGATCAATTGAATCTTCGAAAATTATTCTTCTATATTTCCAGATTTATTTTCAAAATTGTTATTCATATATGTCTTTACTTGAATACTTTTATGAGACCTATGTGACTTCAAATTCTTTATCCATTTCTTAAAGGAGTGTCCTGATGTAGTTCTAAATTCTTTATTCTAAATGTAAATTAAAAAATTTGTTTAACTTCAGAATTTAAAAAATTTTGGCAATTTCAAATCATAAAATTTTCATATTTAGAAATTTAAACAAAATACAGATTTTCAAGATTTCACATCTTTGAAGTTTCAAATTTTCAAATGTTTCAATATTCCAGTCGCTGATTCCAATATTTAAATTTCCCAATTTCTTACCATTTACATTTATTGAATTTTTCTATTTATTTCTGAATCCAATTTTAAATTCTAGAAAATCACGATATTTACTTTAAATGAAAATGCCTGATATACGAGTAAACTCGAGAAATAGAAATAGAAATTAAAAATTCTGTACGTATTTCTAGAAACAGAAAATTTTGAATATTCAAGCCTGCTTAAATTTGTACGTGCTTTTTAAAGTCGTCACACAGTCAGCAGTTAGCATATGCCTTAAGTACTTTACATTAATATTATAACATTAAACGAAAGCTATATATTTCCAGAAAGGCTTATTATTGCATATTTATATGAGAATAGGATTATAGAATAGGAGCTCTATACTGACGACTTAAGTATCTACAAATAACAATTTCACGAACTGCAAGACATCTCTTTCTGAAATGAATTTATGTTTTGATAACTCATTGTCCTCTTATCAAATATAAAAGATTAGGAAACTGAGAGATTAACACCACGAAATAAGGAAGACAGGAACGAATTTATGCCTCGATACTTTATTCTATATCTCACAACTATAAATCAATTCAAAAACGCAGTAAATATTCCGTAATAACACGAGAATTCCCTCTTCCAATAATGCTGATGCATGTAGTTAATTGACAAAATCACGATCCTCGCGGGAATTCATTTTTCACACTCAGTTTTCATCTTAATAGCCGCAATTTACCGACAGGGGGATTGCATTCGAGGCACGCAATTAGGAGGCGCGAAAGAAAAAAGGAAGAAGGCACGCTTTTATCGGGATAAATATTCGATTCCAGAGACAATGTTGCCGCGACAGTTTAATTAGCATAATTGACAATAATTGCACGGTGCCCCGACGAGAATCGCGCACGCGTACCTGGACGACGTAGGTCAGGAAGGGGAGGGCATCGACCCTGGCTGTGGGCACCAAACGCTGCAAGGTCGTCAGATCTCGCCGTGACGATCTTTTGGAGGCAATGACCTTGACCGAGGCAGCGCAAGGGTGAAATTATCAGACCGCCCTCGTCGCGATCTCCAGCAAACCTATATGTTACACGAATAGCTTGCACTGGCGAGCTATCGACCTAGAATGAGTTTTACCTTGTTTCGTTGACGCTGGACTTTCACTTGATTCGGTTGGTAAAAATTTCAAGGGCAACTTGTAGAACCACGGGGGGATAGGATAAGGAGGCTGAGTGTCGTCTACTTAAATTAGAATTATCTTTAACCCTTATCGTACCAAGGTATAGTCCCTCGGAGTTTAAATACGAATTTCTAGAAATTAGAATTCAGGAAACTGTGAAAGTGCATAAAAAGACTTTGAAAATTTGTAAACTGAATATTTGAGAATTTGGAGAGTCAAAGAATTTTTAAATTTTTTAAGGTAGGGAGAGTTTAAAAATTTTAAATGATTCGACTTGGTGTGTTAAGATATAGTGAATGGACAATTGATAGTTTTGAGAATTGATTCTTTATATTTTGTAGAAATATGCCAGGTTAGAATTGTTGAAATTTAAAGATTTTCGATTTTAATTGAAAAATATTAATTATATTTAAGCAATGTGAAGCAAAGTTAAACAATGAATCAACTCATCAGGTCATAATTATATTTTCACTTATACCTACATAATTTTAGTTTAAAATGTAGAATATCTCAATAGTTAGTTCTTTCTCCATTAATATTTTATACAAAGGTTATACAACATATTTTTCAGAATACATTTTATCAGTAAATACTTTTACGTATTTGTTAAAAGAAAAATTTTAAGTGAGTAAAAGAATTTTTTTATTACGAATTTAGTAAGAATTATAAGAATTTTCCTTGAAGAAAGATTCAAGTTTCTGTCGACTTTTATCATACTAAAGCGTTGAATTAGAAAAGTGGAGAAATAAGTGTGTAAGCGGAAGCAGGGATAATTAAGGTCGCCCAAGGTTGAAATGAGAAAAGGGTGACTTCGATTTGTCATAGTTGGTCGATCTGCTCGGAGCAAGCTCGTGTGTACAGGTTGCAGACGTGTATAGGTTCCTTTCGGAGGGTGGTTATCTGCGAGTGACAGCTCGTTAAGGGAATTCAGATATTGCACTGAGGGATTATTTTCACACATGTTCTGTGAAACCTAGCAATATGTGCCCAGAAAGGGTCCTGGGGAAACATTTTCCCCCTGTTTCGAAATTGTTTCCATTGTTTCACGGAGCAATTTCGTGGACTTTTTCTGTCAGCAAATGCACTATTTTGTTAGTAACAAAAGGTTCGTTTTTTTCACTAAAATATTGTTTAAGCAGAGGGAATATTAAAACTGTGTGTACAGACTTTGAAGAACTTTTTAATAAATAAAAAGATTCTATCTTGGAGATTCGAATAGTGCCATAGAAAATCATCGGAAGTGTTAAATTTGTATATTTGGGTATTCTTTAAATGGAAATTCACATGAATTATTTTACAAAATTGGAAACATAAATTATTAATTCAATACTGTATTACTTGCGTTATTTCTATCATATATTAGAATAGTTTATATTAGACTTAAATCATTATACTCAGATATACACTTAAAATTATTATATTCCAGATATACACCTACTGCTTACAATTGAATTGGTGAATTGCAGTACAATACAAAATGCATAGTTCCATGCATTTGAAAATGACTAATCTCGGACTTGTACTGTTCTCCAACTCTCCGATTCAATTAGCCAGTACATACATTATGTTAATTTAATAATTAAATGTATTCAGAGACGATGAAATTGAAACTTTTACCTGGTAGTCAAAATACACATCCTTTTATCTGATTTAGTAAAAGCATGAACGTACAAAAGTGGAACAGTACACACATAGATAAATTTGTACATTTTCACTGCGTAGAATTCTTGCTTGCAAAGAAAATGAAAACACTCCACGTAACATTCCAAAATTCCCTCCAGGTTTCTAACAACGTAGTATAAAGTTTCGCGAGAACCACGATATGTACTTACCCCATTTACTCCACTTACCCATATTCTTTGAAATTAGTTGAACTCGCAGAACTTTGAAATTTCTAAAAGAATTTCTCGCTGCTTTGTTCACTTACGTAGCATGCGAAGGTTCAACGCTTCAGATATTCAGCGTTAGCTCTCCCTATGCCGTATCAGAGGCGCTTAAGTTCGTGCTGGGAGTCATATCGAGAGCGTTTAAGATCCTAGGATGATACGCTTTGCGTTCAAATTTGCACTTGTGCCTGAGTACTCGACCAAAGGTACGCTACCAGATTCGCCGTATAATAGCGCATACCATGATATGTATAGAGTGTCTTCGCCCCTGAGGGACGTGGCCCGAATTCGAGTTTGTTATTTTACACTTTCATGCAAAGGACCGTCGAGGTACTGAACGACAGCCATAAATAACTTCGATAAATTACTACCGTGCAGTGCAAAATATATTTCGTACAGTCGACTTCTTGATAATCGATTTATGGTTTAACGCTAGGAAGATAACGATCCTAAATATTTCTAACAAAGTTTCCATATTGTAGGATACATACTTGAGAGAAACACTAATTTAAAGTGTAGCCTACACAGCTAATTTTTTAAAAAAGATTATAGTAAAATTTTAATTATCCGATTTAATATATTCATTTCAAGACAAGTCCAGTTTGGTGAATATTTTGAATAATCGATTAAGAAAAATTGAATGAACAAATATGACGAGATGTTTCTTATAAGATAATGAGAAATAGAACTATTTAGATAGAGGTGTATTTAATACATTAAAGAGCAAGTAGTAATTGTAATATGGAAATTAATGTATGTTTCTTCTGATATGTAAATTTATACATTTTAGTATTACTTTTAATTTCTATTGATTCAGCTTTCAACAGTCGCAAAATTGACTAAACAGTTTTACCTGATTAATTAGTTTCTATTATAAGTAAGTAGTATGTCTGCTTTTGAAATAAATACAGGGTACTCTATAAGACACTTTAATGTTTGAAACTTGAATAATTCTTTTATCGTCTAGGTATGTTAAAATTCCTGTTTCAAATTTTGAAAGTTTATTTTCCAAAAATTTATTATAGTACAATTCACAACAGAGCAACGTATAGAAATGATAGACTTTTA
This sequence comes from Calliopsis andreniformis, assembly GCF_051401765.1. Classification (NCBI taxonomy): domain Eukaryota; kingdom Metazoa; phylum Arthropoda; class Insecta; order Hymenoptera; family Andrenidae; genus Calliopsis; species Calliopsis andreniformis. The sequence continues at coordinate 8,982,810 of NC_135067.1, read as the reverse complement.
TTTCCAGAATCAGTGCTACATTGTTTTAATATAGAGGACAAGTTATTGAAAATAATGGACATTGTACATAATTTTATTGGGAACAAAATTTAATTACTTTTATACGTTCCTGTTGTCAAATTCTCTATAACAAATTTTAATAAAATACAATTTCTAAAATCTGAAAAAACTTTAAAACAAATATTAAACAAGAAATTATTTCATTCTCAAGTGATAAAGCAACTCATGGGCTGTCTTGTACTGTATTTGTTTTGTTTTCTGGATTTTACAAGATTGTCATTTTCTAATAGTGATTATTTGTTACTGCTTGGCACAACTGGTACATGATTGTCCAAGAATCCTTACTTTAAGCGTCGACGACAATAAACCGATTATGGAGCTCTTATAGCTTCGCGAATGTTAAATTTACAATGAAACGCAGTATAGTAATACCTCTCTAAATGAAACCGAATAAGGTCGGCTAAATTTCTTATATCGAGGGAGGGTAGCGAACTTCATACTTGACTGGGTTTTATGGTTCTCTGTGTGAGCAAAAAGGTGCATCAGGGATGAATAAGGCGAGAGATAATAAGGCTAGAAACGAGTCGTTTAATACAAAAAATCAAAATTTTTCTACTTTTTAAACAAGTCCTTATAAAATAGTAAAAAATTTCCAAGATCGATATTATGAAGAATAATATACTGTGTAGTTTCATTCAGATAAAAACTGTAACTCAAAAATCAAATTTTTTCATTTTTTCGAATAGTTATTTTCATAATGAAAACTACTAAAATGTTGAAAATTTATACTTAAAATTCCTTATAGATATTCCTATCGTTGAATAGCTACTGTAAACATTTACGAGCTTGCTGCAACTAATATGGAGGAAATGATTCCATTTCATTTATAGAGGGAAAACTTTCAATTACAGCGGTATTACCACAATTCTCAACAATTTCAGTGTCCACCTAAAGGGTACGCTACTTTCATACTTAAACGACGGACTTTATTACACTACCATTTTTCGCTTGGAAGGAAAAACCTCTTTTAAAAACATTTTCTTCGTAAAAACACTTGTGATGTTTACATTGCTAAATATTTATTTGTAAATTTAAATATTTGTAATTAATATTTATATTTTGTATTCAATTTTCTGAAGGTTACGTCATAGTTGTCAAAAGCGATATAGAACATACTTTAAATGTGATTGAACCCGTAAAGATAGTAAAATATTGATATTTGGTCTTGCTAACTCGATTTTTAAGATTCTTGACGTTAAGTAATCCTCCTCTTTTAATAGATATAAGAATATTTCAAAATTTGTATATTTAGATATTGGAATATTTAAAAATTTTTATATTTAGATATTGGAATTTTTAAAAATTTTTGCATTTAGATATTGGAATATTTAAAAATTTTTATATTTAGATATTGGAATATTTAAAAATTTTTGCATTCAGATATTGGAATATTTAAAAATTTTTATATTTAGATATTGCAATATTTAAAAATTTTTATATTTAGATATTGGAATATTTAAAAATTTTTGCATTCAGATATTGGAATATTTAAACATTTTTATATTTAGATATTGCAATATTTAAGAATTTTTATATTTAGATATTGGAATATTTAAAAATTTTTGCATTTAGATATTGAAATATTTAAAAATTTAATGTTTAACTGTTATAATAGTCAAACTAATTATTATATTTTAAATATAACTATTAAGCATTGAAACATTTGAAAATTTGATTATCTGAAAGTACGAACATCAAAAACCTCGCTCTGGGAAAATAAAAGAAAAAAGTGTCGGTGATCGTACGCATAACTACATCTCTGTGTGAGAATCATAACTATAACCAGACACCTCTGCATTATTCAGCTTCAATATTCCGTTACCAAGAATTCATTCCAACAGTTGCCTTCGACAAATATTCATTCGAAACAATTCGAGTAACGCCCAGCTGTAGCCAGTAATCGCCTCCTGCAAAATTGCATCCATCATGACGTTCGCAACAACCTACATTTGCCCTTTCCATCGTGACTCGAAGGACAGCAAATTTCCCATAATTAAAACAAGAGCGATACTCCGACGGAAGAGAGAGCGGATTGCCTAACGGTCTTGAAACTTTGATCTCGCCCCTCGGCTCCGTCAGCCAGCAGGATGAAAGGAGATTTAGTTCTTTATATAGAGGAAGGAGCCGACGCGAGGTTCCTGCAGCGTGTCTCCGTTTCTCGTCCGCCCCCAGGAGCCCTTGGCCTCGGAAAGACTCCTGCCACCTGCTAACCCCTGGCTCGCCTGCGACGCGTCAATATTCGCCGCCCCCCAAAAACGACCTCCCCGTGGTGCAGCCCCGTGCGAAATCGGGCGCAGGCGCCCTGCAGCTAGCGATGGCAACTGAAACGTTTCGAATCGTTTCGAATCTGTATAAGGTAAATGTCCCAGCACCTGGACACTTAAGATGTTGAGTGTCTGAGTAACTGGACAATCTTTTTAGCTATTTCTCTACACTTCAAGACGCTTGAAATGCATCTCAGTAACTGGATATACTATTTTATGATACTATTTTTTGTTCTTTTATTAGATAGATTAGAATTCAAGCACAAAATAGAATACAATTAGCGTTTGTGTTCAGGTGTTGGGACATGGTTAGGTACTGGGACGTGTACCTTACGTGACGAAAAATTCGAATCACTTTGAACATGTTTCGAAGCTTGGAACTCTTGAAAAGCTTGATGAATTTTGAATCTTGAATTTTTGATAGGTCTTGAGACTTGCAAGTCTTGAATTTTTGATAGGTCTTGAGACTTGCAAGCCTTGAATTTTTGATAGGTCTTGAGACTTGAGAGCCTTGTAATTTAGGTGTCTTGACATTCTTGATGGTTTTAAACGTTGTGAGAAATTCAATAGGTCTTGAGCAATGGGTAATAATTCAGCGTTTTAAAAGCATTCCCAGTATGTGTCTTTGTTCAAACAGTACTATTACCATAAAGTATTGAAAAGAGACGCGACGCGACGCCGCGGCTATCTCCGCCGACGTATTTTCCACGTCTACAAAAACCCGCCACGCTCGTCAATCTTGCCTTCCCTTCTTACCCGCGCTTCCGTTTGGCATTGACGCCGAACACAAACCCCCAGATCTTTTTCAATGCTGACGCGATACCTGCCTTTTTGCGGTTCTCGCTTTCCCGACGTGTTTCGAGGGTGATTAAATCGCGCGGTCTGGATGAACTCCATGTTTCCTCGATTATGAGGGGAAATGATGTAGGGGGGGATGATTGGAATGTAAGGTGCCTATTATGTTTTTCATCGAGAGGGTAATTCTGATGATTGGGGAAAGTTGTACAGGGTGTACCAGAAAGGTACCAGAAAGCTTAGAGAGATTCTGTGGCTCGAGTTAAGAGGGAACTGGAGAAGTGGAGAATAGTAGAATTATGTTGACGGCTTCGCCTTCAAAGAAAGTGCATTTGGAGATAAGCCAAGTATGCAAATTATTAATAGTCAATTCTAAACTTGAAATAGGTAAACTGAGGGCATGTATTAAATTTTATCCGATTGTCGATTTTTGTAAATCAGTTTAAACCATTGATAAGGGGGAGATTATTACATTTCCAACCACCCCCTCAATCTTTATCTACCGTGATGAGTATTTTTGAAATCCTTTTATTAGTTTTATTTTAGAAATTTCTAGAATACACTGTTTAATGTTTAAATTAATAATTTCTTGAAAAATAGTTTAAGAAAGTCATGTCAAATGCGAAAACAGAAATTATGGCAATAAGATCTATACATTTATATTATAAGTTATAAAATAAGCAACATGTACTGTATTAAAGAAAAGTTAATAACAGATTGAGTAATTGGAGTGTCTCAAGAGAGATGTAAAAATAAAATACTGAGATACGATAAAATATCTGAGATATCTTGAGGAATTGTACGTGTAATTTGTTGCATAAGTATAAATGTTATGGATTTTACAGAACTTTTAGCATTTTTGGTTCTTCCAGAATGAATTAAAACTTGATCATATGAGTTAGTACATTATTTTAACGAAAATTAAGTTATGAAACTACATTAGCGGGTTATGAAAAAAGTTATAATAACATGTAAATATTAAATGTAGCAAGACAATCAGAATTTTTTTAATTTTAAAATATTTATATATTTCGCTCTCTGCATCTGCACAAGCATTATGGCGTTACAATGGGTATACCAAGCACTGGCTTCACAGTTCATCCGTCTAATTTATATCTCATAACATCATAATACTAAAATAATAGTGTCTCATATTAGAACCACCTCGTCATTTTACTCTGAAAATATGTTCTGAAATTATAACTAGAACTACAATATCTTTTGGCATTTTTTTCACGTATGAAATCACCCTGCTGCATCAGTAATAAGAAATATTCATTAAACAAAATAGCTTCAATGAACATGGTCGGTTGTTATGGAAAATCGTTATAATTTTCACGTTTACTTCTAAAAAAGTAAAAGTCAGAATCTAGACGTGCGTGTTATGTCTCTATCCTATTCTGAAGTGATTCGAAGTGAAGATTTCATTTCTCTTTTTTGGTTTTATTTTCGTTAGCTGTTTTTATTTCGGGGTCGCAGATGGATTAGACGGCAGTTTACGATTGAAGAACAGATTGGTTGGTGAGGTAGGGTATTGGCCATGAGAATGATAGGATTGAAGATGAAATTGGTTGATAGATGGTGAATGGTGGAGTGTAGTAATATTTTATTGTTCTGTTATATTGTATAAAATAAAGAAAATTATGTAAATATAATACCTGTATAAAAATTGCTTCTTTTTGATGTTTCTCATGAAATTATTTTACTTAGGTAATAACTTGGTAAGGCCAACACCTTTTGGTTAAAATAAAAACTGAAATCGAACATAAAGATTTCAAAACTAAAAAATTTATATTGATTTTCTATCTAAAGATCCAGAATATTTGGAGTTTTATACATAATTCCATACTGAATTCTATTTGCTTCAACATAAAAACGGGACAGCGTATTTTGAGTTCCGTTTCAGCTGTATCACTTTTCTCACAAAAATGTGAAACATTTTAGCGTTGATACAAACTCGTCGTGAAAATGTTATCAATTATTGTCCTACTGTCGTTATTCTATATAAAAGGAGATCATGACAGGAATCGATATTAAAATTAAAACAAAAAAAAGAAATAAACGATAAATGGACAATTTACTGGTCACAGTGGAGAGTAATGAAAACGGAACTGTCGATTCGTGTTTGGCTGAGTTCAGGCGCTAAATGCGTTAAAATATCGGATTATCAATGCAGTCGGTGAAACTGAAGTTTCACAGTCAATATGGAACCGATGACATCAATTGCTTAACCCCTGAAACAAAAATATCGTGTTACACGGCTATTCCGCGATACGCGGTCAACGATTTACATAATTACTTGCACTTTGGACAGAGGATTAGTTTGATGACCAGAATTACGGTTTCAAAACAGTATGCAGGTATTTAACCAAAATTGTGCGTGTTTAAACATTTAATGAATCCTTCAAAATTAAACAAAAACCATGAAATGGCAAGAATTGAAGAAGACCAATTATTCACATGACATTTTATGGAACTGTAAGAATTCTATAATAATAAGAGTAGAAACAAGTGATTTTATAGTTAGAAAGCAAATTAACATATTGGTGTTATTTTAACAAATTAACTTACTGATGTTATTTATTACAATTGATGTTATTTAATACAAATTAACTTACTGATGTTTATAATCTCATCAACTACTAGAATTAAATAGGCTTGAACTTAAAGTATGGTACAGGGTGATATAAAATTTTCTTGTCCTTAACTGTGAAGGATTTTAGTAAAGTATATTGTTTCCTAAATGTTGCATTTTGAGTGATAAAAACAAGTTAAAATTCAATACATATGTTCTTAATTTTAGCTCATACTAATGATCTAAGTTTTGAGCAAGTTTGATTTCTTTTAGATATTTTAAGATTTATCTGTCGTGTTCTTTTAAAGTACCTTCTGAAGGGAGAATTAGTTTTCCGAAACGAAAATTTGTTTCTGTATCTTCTTCTAAAATGTAACAAACTCCAAAAGCACAACTGTTATTGAAAAATCTTTTAGCTCAGCGACCCTGTCAACAGACATTATTTTAGGAGAGCCACTCGTCCTATTGTCAGTATGAAAACTTTTGCATTCCTTCGTAGCGAAACGAACAGAAGCGCAGACGACACAAGTAGTTCATTACACTCGCGGAAACTTTGGAACAAAAGGATGTTTTTAAGCACGACGGCGCGACTTCCGTTGGAAAATTGCGGGGAAATATCCCGAATTAAACAGTCTAACAATTTTCGTTAAATACACACATTCTTTTGTCTTCATAAGGGAAATTTGAATTGAAAGAAAAAAAAAGTCTTCATTCATTGTACAATGAAATTAAATACCTTCCCTGTAGGTACTCTGAATTTTGAAACAAATTTTAAATCAGCAGACTCTGAATGGAAACTTCATTGATTGTTGTCATAAAACGTAAAGTAATTTCTTTTTTGAGAGAATCAATGACTTATAATAAAATTTTGCTTATTTCAAAATGTTTTATTAATCTCAGTCTTATATCAAGACAAAAACGGTAAATTTTACGTGAAAAGCCAAAGTCAATTGTTTTTATTCTAGTGAACTGTTTTAAATAAAATTATAGCTGCTGTTTTGATTGCAAATAATGTAAAGTAAAAGTACATTTCCAGATAATGACAATATTATATATTTCAGAATTATAAAATCAAAAAACAATTCACGAGATTGTTTTAGGAGGTACGTAATCACTTATAAAGTCAAATGAAATGAGTCACAGTCATTTGATTAACCCTTTGACCTACTATTAAAGTCAGAGAAATCTTCTACATAAATTACCAGATATTTTCGTTCAAATTTTCAGTCACACGGGGATACAAGAGAAAACAATCGATAGCATCTGGAAACTAAAATATTGTAATACATTAATAGATTATTCATACATAGAGTTTCAAATTCTTTTAAAAACGTTTTCAGTTTGAGAGAAATTTTTCATACAAATATCATTTAATTTCGTTCAAATTTCTACCTACACCATTAATATTAAAATACTTTAAAATAAACATAAGTAGATTCTTAATATCCAAAATTTCAGGCTCTTCTGAAACCATTCTCTTTATAGCAAACCACAGAAGGTACCAGAAAATCGTTTAACACAATGAAAGATAACCTTCTGTTCGCAACGAGCTAACATACAGTTTTCCAATTCTGTTCAAACAATGCCCACCTTTGAAGAGCGGTACTCACTGGCTGCACACATTTTCCTCATTGCAGTGACCACGCAACAAAACAATCTTCGCCCAGGCCGTGTCGAATTTTTGTATCGAGGTAAAACGAAGCAAAGTGCATTCGATAGGCAAGTGTACTTCTGGAGCGCACGAACCTGCGCTCAGGTTCACTTGACTCCCCACCCCCTTTCCACAGTCAGTTCCATCCCCTCGTTCACCTTCCTCAGAGTCCTCTAACCCTGCCGTGCATCCGCGCTTCGTCGACTGGCGTCGTCAGCATCGTCGTCATCATTGTCGTCGGCCTGATCGTGACGGTTCGAAAAACCGCCTCGTTAGGCAGGCGTTCGGGAACAGTTCGGGCATCAAATGCCGATCGATCGGTGTTCGTCCTTCGAAAAAAGGGCGCGAGACCGACGTTGAAACAGTTCTATTGTCCACCAGCGAATTCGAGAGACGTATCTTCTTCGAGTCTCCAGAGTTGTTGTTTACTGGTTCAGTGCTTCTTGCATGCCCTAACTGTTTTTCTTTAGTGCGCGCCTTCTTTCTTCCCACAACTGCCCCTGAATTCGAGTCGACCCTGATCGACTCCTTCAGCTACTTGCAACGGCGGATTTTTTCGAAGACAATCCCTCGGACTATCGTCACGTGGCGAAAGTGAAGAAGGAACGTCATCGCATGGCCGGGCCAAGGTGAGCAAGTTCAAGGTCGTTCTGATATGTTCAATCGGTCCTTTTGTTTAGATAGTAACTTCGATGGCGTTAGGGAGTGTGGGAATGTGAATGAGAAAGGTATTTGTTGGTGTTCTCGTTGAGTAGCACGCTGTTGTGGTACTTTGAACGTTTTGGACTCTCGTACACTCTGGTAAACATTGTTGATGGTTCTGTGAGTTATTTAATATTAGAAAATGAATGCTACAGTTTTCACTTGTCGAGCATCGCGGCTTGTTATCAACACTGAGCTTGTGTATAACATGGAAAATTTATTTTTTTTTTTAAATTAATCCTTGACTGGTATAATACTAACATTATAACGTAATGTGATACAATTGCTGTTATTCCATTATTAAAAATAATTAATAATAGTGAGTAGAAAATTCACAATTTTCAGTTTATTATTATTCATAAGTAATTCACTAATATTTTACACAATTAATATTAAAAGTACCTAAGGTAGTATAAATGCTGTGACCTCATCATACCAGCTAAGAGTTAATTCACGTGTGGATGTTTCGTATTTCTTTTTTTATTAGAGATTCCAAACTACTGTGGTTCTTAGAAGAGAAAATTAGTTTTAGTAATGAAGAAGGTAGCGAAGAGCTTACGACAAGTAAATACTGTAGAAAGTTTACCAAAGTTATAGCATTACTAAAATGTGTAGGGAATACAGAAGTTCTTAGTGATGTCAAGAATAGTTTTGAGCGTGATTCGCGAAAATAGAATAATATGGAAATGTATAAATGATGGAATAATACTCTTCGCTGATAGTATTAGATACTTCAATATTTGTTTGGGATATTGATTAGGTCAATTAGTTCCCTCCAATGGAAGCCCTTGATAGTTAGAACTAAGCTGAGCCTCGAGCCTATTTATTCAAGTAGTCTAACTTGTCGAGCGATGATTAAGAGAACCTTTGAAACAAATGGATGTAATTCATCATCGAGCGGCACATCTGTCGAAACGTTATGGATTCAACATATATTAATATGCAATATGCACATCGAGTGAAGTTTAGTATTACATTCTTCAATTTTCATTCTTCTCGTGGGATTATTTGTTGATACTTGGAATTCTATTCTGATAAGCTGGCCATGAAATATAGTTCAACTGTATTTGATTAAAGTTCAATATGTTTGCTAACGAAAAAGTGAAAGAGGAAGAAAAATTGTTACTGGAATATACAGCTAAATATTTAAATGAAAAATCAATCCGTTATTTACTTTTTAATTTTTATGTGTCATGTTCGCGACAATTTATTGATCATAAAAATATAGTTCATAGTTTTCATATAGCAAAATCTAATAATATTGTCTAATAAAACTGTCAATAAATGGATCAAATATACAGAGTAAATCGAGTATTACATTTTTAATATATCATTTTTATTCTGTGATACATTTAAGATGTTCAGTGGTTGAGCACCTTGCGTTATTTAAATGAATATTAAAATATATGTATTTGATGAATTATCCAAACGCTGTCTACAAGGTATATGGGTAGATTAAATTCATGCTTCCAGCGCTTTGAGGATTAAGAAATCTTTCAATCTCGATCAGATTATTTAAATTACTCTGCTTTAAGCGTTTGGTAGCACGAATTCTGAAACGCCACCTTTTTGCGATTACCTCAACGCGAGGAATTTCAAATTATCAAACTAATTTTCAAATTTTTAAATTTACAGATTAAAGTATTTGAACATTTTTTAGAATCTTTCTATTTGTCTCAGTATGTAGAATTTCAATTTCTGAGAATAAATCTCCTACATTTTGCGAGTAATTTCACTTGTGTACCCAAAACACGTAACAGTAGAGACTTTTATAACTCACAATTACATACATATTTTATAAATGGGAGTCCTTTATGTACTTACCTTAAAATACTCTTTCAAAGTTTCTTCAAGTAAATACTTGAACTTCAAAGTTCCTTGAAATAAATATCTAACAGATTTAGGTACACTAATAATCTCAACTTACTTACATTCAAACGACTTGAAATCAAATAATTTGACCACAAACTTGACTTGAATACAAATAACTTGACTTGAATACAAACAATATTATAAATTTAGCCTAATATGTAATTGAAACTGGTCAGACATAGGATACCAAACTGAAGTTCCATTCACCTTGAAGACAGTGTCCCAAGTTAGGAATCCTAATCACCTTTTCAATAAAATCAGTTCCTCGTTGAGGCACTGCCACAATCTCAGTGACTCTCGAACCGCTCGCAGCCAGTTGCTAGTTGCAGAATCGCTTCTAAAGACGTACTCGACGGTTCGACCAGTTTGGTCGCGTACAATTTTGCGTCCATGGGTTTCCGATTCGTCGCGAGTTGCCCCTAGTTGCAGTTTGCCCACTTTCGTCCAGATGCATCTCGAGACGAGCTATTAATATGTAAACCCTATTTCGGTCCGCGATGTGTTTACAACTCTGGCCAGTACACACGCACAGTTAACGGAAGTGCGATGAATCACTGGTACATCCAGCTATGTGCATACGCTATGAAGAACGAAATATTTCGATGTGAACTGTGCACCTCTGTGGTGTTATCGAACAGCTGTCTGCGCTGCGTGTAGCGTATTAAATACGGAACCTCGCACATCGATTTGGGATAACCACTACTGGATGAGTGGAGACGTTCTCTCAAAGTTTACGTAATAAAAACAGAGAAATTCTCTTTAGTTTTTGTCCCTTGTTCTTTTAGATCGCGCAAATTTTTTGGTTTTTGGTGACCAAACTGATTTAATCTATTTTGGACATTAATTTGGGTTGTTTTAAAAACTTGATGAGGTTTTCTATGTTCTGTTTTTGTAGGTTGTCTTTCAGTAATCTTTTTTTTTAATTTTGTTACTAATTTTTATTGAGTTTACATATATCATACATTTCTAGGACTGCTTTTATACTTTTGAAAGACTCAGGTTTAATATCATTTTAAATTCTCAAAAGAGAAAGTTTGTTTTAATTAATCAAATTCATAGACACTTTTTTAAGTTTATTGAAAATAAAAGACGACATTTCCATAGTAATTCATTTTAGTAAAATAAAAATAACACAACACTGGTGTATACATATGTCTATTTGCATTTAAAAAATGTAAAACTAAGTCAGTTTAAATTTGAATTAGAAAATAATGTCATGTCGACAGGTTGGGGCTACGAGATACATTTTAAGGAATATTCCTGCACTAGGCTGCTTTTTATATTGCTGTTTGTAAGGAGTAAGGTCTTAAAATGCGGCTCCATACAGAATGAGGTCCTAGCCAGCACCTATGTAAATTATGTAATGCACTTTATGGTAAAATCGGTTCTAATTCTCCATTTAATTTGACCATATTTTGTCATCTTTTTCTCAGTTGATTCATTCCTCTTGCAAAAGAGTTTTGAACTTCAAAGTTTACCTATAAAATTATTGATTACTTGATCTGCTCCTCATTTGTAAGTGCTCGATTGTGTAGAGAATGTTGTAACAACCTAAATAAACAGAAATTTGTAGGGGCGATGTAGGGCGAATATGGGGAGTATGATAGCACTCCAGACTCCCTAATTACTTGCTGGGTAATCACTGAAATATGAAGCTTAGCCTTGTTATAGTGGAACAATAGGCCTTTTCTATGCATAAAATTGGGTCGTCTAATTTTTCATTTTTCATGGATTTTCCTAAAATGGTTGCCCAATGAACGCCTACTGTTATTGCAATTTCTTCTACAATTCATAGCTGTTTCGTTAAATTACAATCAGTGATTTGCTCTCATCAATATCCGAAGGACAGTGGTTGGTTTTGAAGTAAAGTAATGTTAGAACCAAAATAAATCAACGTTGGCACTTCCTTTCATTTGTAGCTTTTTCACCATGTACATATGTATCTATTTCACAAATATTTTTAAATTTGAGCTGCACTGCTGAAGTTGTACAACATGCAGAGTCATGTATGACAATCGTCATCGGATATGTTCTCGATTTAATTTCTGACATAGGATAAACAGAAGTTTCCTATTTTATTTTTATTTTTAATAAGATCCGTAGTTATGTAGAAGTATTGCAAATTTTTGTTTATTATTGTTTATTTGAAAACGGAGCTATTTATTGAGAACTTTAGCACTTGAATAATATATTTATGGTTGCAACCTAAACAGCATAAATCATGCAGGTATTTTTACTTTCTTCTTCTTAAACTTCAATTTTGAATTATCAACTTGTGTTTTACTACATTATCATTTTGCAAAAGAAAAGTTCCTTTAGTTCAACCTTGTTTTGTTAAAAACCCAAATTCCATTTTGTAGATTTCAATTAAGACATAAACTTAAGTTTTCTGAAAATGTGACTTGTAGATACACGCACCTACGTTAAAAAATTAGAATTGTTTCGAATATTATTGCAATTTCAAAAATACTCAATTGTCCTCAAATTCGTAACGAATATTGTAGATATAAATGTACAAAAAATGTACTAGTGAAAAATCAATGTTGTGTATAGAATGTTGTACATAAATATACATATGTTACAATTTCTACATCGTCCGTTTGCAGTATCCCAAATAAGAGAAACAGCAAATTCATCGAACCGTTCAAAATTCACTGCAACATGAAAATTTCATAAAAATTTTAAATTCGTTTGGATTACGAACAATATTGAAAACAATACGATATTGGGAACAACTGAGTTGATTAAAAAAACGTTCACCGTTCATAGTAAAAATATTAAAAAAGTACCATCGCTTATACAAAATTGAATTTGTTAAAGCATGCTTCATGACAAATACGTATATGTATAAAAAAGAGTAACCAGATAATATCTGTAACAAAATTTAGTAGATAATTTACGAAATTGGAGACACGTGAGGTGATTTGTCTTTTCAGCGGTGATAACATGTGCAAAGATGAACATCGTTAATGGTCGGTTCCCTGTTGTAAACACCATGTAATTATGTTTACCTCACATACTCCCATTACGGTGATAAACGTAATGAATAATCAGTTTTAATGAAGTTAAAGTAACTAGTTGAACAAATATTTTCCTTTTTCTTTTATTATACGTACAGTTTTTAAAATAAACGTTTCTTCTCGGTGAATAATTTTGGTTTAAAAATTCGCACTTTGTATGTAGCTGTCAATCAGTGACTGTGTTTAGAGACGGTAAAGTCATTAAACTGCCGTTAGATGGAAGCGTTTTCTCACAGTGGAAGTGGAAGCTTTGTGCAATTTGACATTGCTTTGATGTTCCCTCTTTAATAAACCTGTCTCTCTAATATGTAACGTAAAAGTAACAGTCAATATTTGTGCAAAAATTAACGATGAATTTTCGCTCAACGTAAAAGTAGTTTCTGATTCTGAAATGGTGCAAAAGTCACTTGCGAATAATTAATAATATTCTGTGGATTAGAGCTGCTGATAAATATTTCCGTTTGTCATAGGAACTCCACAAATTCCTTTAATCTATATAAACGTCGATGTTCATTAAATTAGTATCTCCATGTCGCTGTTTCAAATATCTATTATAGTTTCCACTCAATTTTATCAGTATTCTAGATTTTGTTGTTATTTATTCTTTTCTGATAATAGATCCACGAATGATAAATTATTTATACTTATTTTTGTTGAAATAATTGAATTGAAGAGTTGAAGAATTAATGTTAATATGATCTAATTTCTAATTCAAGAAAATGTTTATATACATATCAGTTTACTTTCACTCAGTATCGATCCAAAGGAAATATAGAATTTTTAGTTCAGTATTATTTTGTTTTAATATCATTAGTGGATTTTTTACATCTTTTTAGAAGCAAACAAGGCTATAATTTATCTTTAGATACGTCGTTATGAAATTGAAATAATTATTTGCAAATTCTTGTCTGCTAAAATTACGTTAAAAGTGTGTTAACATCACATTTCAACGAAAAGCTTAATAGGTTAAAAGCTACCAAGTTTTAGTTAAGAAAGAACTTAGTACTCTATTCGTTAGAACAGTTAACAAGTTTTAGAAGAAAAAGGACACAGTATGCACTGTATTAGTAGCGGCCATGAGAGTTGAAATTTCAAATGAAATTATGCAAGCGTAATCGCATTAGCATTAGACGACAAAGCGTTACGCGATATGATAAGCATAGGCTGTCCTATTTAAAAAACCACGGAACAAAAACCATTGTCATAGGGAATTCTTGACTTAATTATTGCACGATTTATGGTTACACGTTGAATAGGTTTGAATTTTTACCTTGATGAGTTGCTTCATCAGCTTTCTTCAAGAAACAGTTCTCAAATTTGTTGTGAAATTTAGATTTAACCTATTTTTAGACTGTGAAACTTAGACACTTCAGATTACCAGAATAATACTTGATGATTAAGTAACTTACTTTCACATTCCCCGTGAATGTCTTTAAATAGTTTTTAGAAACATCAAAATGACTAAAACACCTGATAGAAAAATATCGAGCACTGATATCATACTTACAAACATTACATAATTACGAATTATATTGATTGAAATTTTTCGCGTTTCAATAAGATAAGTAATAAAATTAATGAATTAACTGAGTAAAGACAGATGTATTTAAAACCAAAATCACTATGCAAAGCAAATTCATGCAAAGCTTGATAATATATTAGGTGTATTTAATTTGTTTAAAACGTAAGAAATTAGAGAAAACATAAAAAACTAACATTAGAGAATCTGGTGATTAATATCTCTGAAGATTAATTTGTTTGTAAAGAAAAGTAATGTTTTATTTATCAGATATACTTAATTCCATTTAACGGATAACTTTCAAGTTCCTTCTTTAAAAAATTTTTATACTGTTAAAATCAAACGTCAAATGATAAAGAACAATTTACATACCTATGTGTTGACCTAATAATTTGCATATATCCGTATCAGTATATACATCCGTGTCAGTTCATTTGAGACTCGCCACAAAGCTACCAGTATGTCACCAGTTTCAATAGTAATCAATCGCAGACAGGTAAAAGGCGGGCAGAATCAATGTTAGACCACTTTCACTAGAATTTTGATTGAATTTAATGAATGGATTGTATAATCAGTAATAGGAGAAATTCGTACTAACTAATTGTAAAGAGTAAGTTCATGAAAAGCTTTTGTCCAGAATAGAATTTGCTTTCATTGTTGAATCAAATTATTGCAATTTTATTAAATGACTTGATACGATCAATAAACTTACAAATTTCAACAAGCACATTTTCAAGACCAATATACTCACTCTTTAGTTTTGCAAAAAGCACTTATACACAAATTTATTCACTGCAAGTTTACGACTCACAATTACTATCTACTGCCAGAAACTGAGAAGCTGGTAGTAGAGTCTGATTAGCTTCGCTAAAAAACGCATAAAAACGATCTCACGCATTTCTTTCAGTGGCCAAATTGGTTACATGTACTACTCGAGACTTATAGCAATTGCTTCTATTCCATACCGATTGCTAATTTCTCTACTGCTAACAGTATTATAAAAATCGTACAGCTTAGAAATTGCAAGTTCATTTTAAGATCAGTTCATGGCTTCATTGACTTTACGAAAGTATCCTCATTAATTCACAAATTACAAATTTGCCAACCCTACTCAACGCAAGCAACAAACTTACAGCGATGATCAAATAGTGGCTCACAAGTTAGTGTCAACATAATATAGTAGTGGTATCTAGTATAGTATTTTAGCTATTTCTACAATTATTAATAATATTCATATATTGTTTCAAACAATAAAGTATTTGGCTTTTAAGTAAGTACTTTTAATGGTACGTTTAGACCAAACGAACGAATCCTCGTTCTTCTCCACTTGAATAAAATTCCAATAAGAAGAGTGTTCTTTTATTTATTTGTCGAGTTTATTCTTTCATAATAATCCAAATTTTGCTGAAGGAGAAGAACTAGCATTCGCTCCTTTGGTCTAAACACATCATAATAGGCCAAATATAGCTCTTCTTATGACAGGGTTTGACCACCACTGTTACGAAGAATACAATAGTGGCCAATAAAATCGTAACACTCGCTAAAAATACTGCTTCTAAATATATCTAAAGTGTTATACAAATCAAAATTTCAAGCAAAAGGGAGAATTGTACCTTCAATGACAAGTAACAGACGATTACTTCTCGGGTGACAGTTCAACCAAAAGCATTGATATCTATAAGATGATGCAATTTCAATGGCCACTATTGTAATAGACATCCTTTGATCAATTTATAGTATTTATACATTATTGACTTATTCCAAGTTTTATGAGAGGCGAGATCGATATAATAATTTCAAGGAGTGATAATAATTGAAGAGTTCAGCGCGAAAACTAGTCAGCTCTAATTTGTAACAAAAACGACTATTTGTATAAATTTTAATACACTTTAATATTTAACCCAATTTAATGGGTTATTTCCCGCCTTACATAATAGACTTCTTTTTAAGCAAACCATACATTACACCCTTGCCAAGTATTCACAAATTTCTTAAAAACCATAGTCAACATCTCTAATTAATTTGTACCGTGTACTTAGTAACACATGTAGGATTTTGAATATAAACAAATAATAATCAACAATTTAACAGTAGCCTTAAGTTCCACTTATAAGTATTTAAATATAAAAACATGTATCGTATTTCTATATTCTTTCCTTATTTCAACGAAATATTAGGAGTCGACGAAGTACTAGGAGAAAGGAATATTAGTTCCTTAGAATATTAATTCCTTAAGACAATGTGTATGCTGCTAATAACCCAGTAGCAGGTTTCATAGTGTAACAATAATAATAAAAAATATTGAATATTTCTTTCTGCTAATATTGCAAAATTTGTAAAACCAGAGCAGACTGGTTTCCACGCTTAACTCTTTAATTTCGGAGTACGACAAAGGATAGCAGCGAGCTTATAATAGAGAAACTTTACAATATTCGAGGCTGGTTCGCGGAAGATATGTTGGAGTTGGAATGACACGTTTCGTGGCTCAAGCGCGGATGATGAAAATGGGCCTGACCAACGGCTCTCTGTGCTCGCAGCATGGTAAAAGGCACTGAGATCACGGTTGCGTAATGTCGCCTTATTGCTCGGCGGAGGAGAAAGTCGGCCTTACGACGTCTGCAAACTCTTTCATGCGCACAGATGGCTATGCTCATACACGCGCCAGTCAGATCGTACTGATCACGATCCTGTTCTGTGAACAGCATTACACGACACGCGAGCTTCCAGCTCGCCGTGGATTTCTCATCACGGGAACGCTGAGACAATTTCTAAGGAGATCGTTCTCCTTGATAACACGTGATTTCAGAAACAGACTTTGGCATTAGTGAAAAAGAGCATGGCAGTGTCACAGTTTTCTTAGCTGGGAAATTTAAATACGTGGTAATAGTTTGGCTATTGTGTTATCTGTTATTCGTACAATTTTAATGATATAGGTACTTTTTTTATTACAAATGAGTTCTTTTGAGGAATCGAACTGATCATGGGATGTTTTATTTTTCTGTATTTTAGAAATTGTGTTTTTTAATATTGAAGGTGTGGATGAATATTGCATCTTCTTGAGAAAATTGTCACAATCTGAAAACAGAATTCTTGATGCTCACGAATTACCAATTTATTGGTTTAAATTAAGAATGATGGTTTTATGTATTAGAAGCTAAGTCTACCTATTTAGAGCAACATCGAACATTTTGAATGTGTGACATTTTTTTAACAGGGCTGTGATATTTATACAATGCTTCAGAAATTTGTTCAAAGACGATTATTATATTCCCATGCTCAAATTATCGAAGTATTTTACACTATAGTTTTACATTACATGAGTAATGTAAAATATTATGCGTTCTCTGTAGTGTAATATAGATAGCTCATCAAACTTGTATAATTGTTTCTTTTTTTATGTTACTTTTTATAACAGAGGATTTCAGTTATTTGGGATGAATATTTCTCTTATCTTTTATGTAACATTTTGTTTCACCAGAATTTAATAATCTTCGATTTATCTACATAAATAATTAGGAAAACTTATTTGCTATTATGGTTATTTGCTTATCAAATGATAGGATAGAGGTCACTTTCTGATTTCATAAAAATAACTAGGAACATAAACATTGATTAAGAAATTATTTATTTGTTCAAATATTATTTTCGAATTGGTATAGAAAATTATGAGTTATTAAATTGCTGCTGATTATTCACAAATTTGAGATCCTTCCATAGTATTCATCATTATTTCATTTAAAACTTTAGGCGATAGATTGTTCGTTTCAACAGAGATGTATTTTAATTCTCTTAGAATTTAAATGACTATTTAATCACTCCTGATTCCCTAAAACTAGCAATTTAACGCTCGAATGCAGCGTGCAGAATTGTAGTGTTAAAATCACGTCGAAATGGTTTCTGAGTTGAAATAATTGAGCAGTTGTTTCTGAAGTACATTTCCACAATTATAGCTCGCAGATGAAACACCCTACGTATTTATGCATGAGAAACTTTTTGAATTAATTTGCATTTCGAGAAAAGAAAAATGTGCAAAAATTATTATTAGCAAAATATAGTGAAAAAGTGATTTTTAGCCCATCTGACATAACAAATTTTTACTACTTGTAACAAAAAAGAAATGTACAGGCGTGAAACAAAAAAATCTACAAGACTATAAAAATTGAATGAAAATCTTTTTTCCTTAGTAATTTAATAAATTTTCAATTTAATTTCAAACATTAATAAGTTAATCTTATGAAATAATATTCACAGTGGCTTCTGTAAACACTTGTAAGCTGTGCCTGTAAGTATTACTTGCAAAGACTCATAAAGTTCCAGAAATAAATTTCATTTATTAATCGATGAAGTATAAATAGATAGAACTTGAAGAACGTTGAAATCCCTCTCTTCAGCACCGTGTCGTTGATCTAAGGATAAAAGGCCCTTTGTCGTGATGTAATTAACGTATATTCAGTCTCTTGTGTGGACAATTATAAAAGCTGTCATCGCTGGGCAAGAGGACTGCGCTTTCCCATGAAAATGACTCATTAGACATCTTTTTCTTTATTGAGTGGAATTCTGGAATGCGTACTCTTACAATTACGCGAACTCTTGTTGGGGTGAAGGGTGGTTGTGACTTGCTACTTGCCCATAATATCGGTAATCGTTACTGTCCACTTCTTATGATTTATTACATAAAGACAGCTATTGTGAAACTTAACCTTTGTATACGAATCGGTGAATGCATATAAACTCGAGTACGTAGAGCAGATTGCTATGATTAACTTGCATAAAATTATAATTATTTAATGAAGATGTAATCTGAATAATTTAAATAATTTTTATCAGAAAAGATTTAAATATTAAGAAAAGAATACTGTTTCTAGTTTTTAAATTTTACAGTTTTATTACTATTTTATTATTATAGGTCAAATTTTGACTTCCCACCTCCGTTTTATTTTATTTCTCGATGTTTTGAGGTTTCCTGAGTCCAAAGAAACAAAATGATGACGAAATTTTATATGTATTGATATGTGTGTATGTACGTACATATGTGGCGTGTATTTTGCTGTATATCTCTGGGCTGGGTTATTAGAATTTCATGAAATTTCGTACGGTGGCTTCTGTATATGGGATAATAATGCTGTTGGAGCTGCAAAAGATTTGATCAAGAGAGAGGGGAAATGTGGTAGCATGGTGTATCATATTTCAAAAGGGTTAAAGTTACAGAGAACTGTATTCCAGCACGTTTTTAGCACATTATGAAAATGTAATAAAACAAAGAAGTGACTAACTTTATTGCTTTTATAATATATTCCAAAGCTTCACTTTGCAATATAGTATTTGCTATTCTATGCAAATACAAACGAAAGAGAATTATTGCTTTCACAATTCAAATTTAATCGTAGGTACATAAGTAACGAGCATGTACATTCACCATAAGTAAACTCTTGCATTCAGTATACTTTTTGAGTGTAAATTGCTTAACAGTTTATGTTATAATAGTATTAATGAAGAAAAAATATAGAAAAAATTGCAGACAACAAATTTGTTAGATAACTAAAAAGGTTAAATATTTTAAACACTATCTGCCATAGTGCAATGTCATAACTGAGTGATAATTATTGAAAAGTCTGTGAATAGAATGAAGTAGCTTTATTTAAAATTAGAATTATTGTTGGTGGTTTGCTAGAAATTCTAATGAATGTAGTCTTTTAATAAACGTTAAATTTTAGCTGATGGAGTAGACATCAAACATGGCATCAGCTCGATTAATCGAGTTTTAATTATCAATAATTCATGCTATTTAAAACATCGATCACTATCCAATTTTATACGTGTATTTTGCTGTATCGTATGTTCTTTATTAAAAAAATCTTTTTATCAGAAACTGAAATTCGAAAAAATCGGATCTCTGATTCTGCACAATTTTTTTTTTAATTCAAACGTATGTATCCGAGAGGATTAAAAAATTTGATTTCGTTCAAATTTTCGTTCAAATCAAAAAATGTCATCCCTTATAACTTTCTAAAAAGAAAGATTTCGAGAAAAGAAAAGAAATTTTTCACAAGTTGAAAAACTTAATATACGTACGTAAAACATGTTCCTTTGTCTTCTATTATACATGTAATCATTATATCAACATTCATTAGGAAATACTAATTATGAATATAGTAGAACCTCGATTAACAGGGTCTCAAGTATGAGCAATGTTTTTTGTTCGGGATTAATGTTATTCGGTGCAACTACAATAAAAGTACACTACAACAGTGATTAAAACTTGAAATATAATTTAACCCCCAGCTCCATACTTCATATAAGCTAAATAGGCTCGCATTTTTCCTACGTCACTATCAAATGCACATAAAATTTTTCTGAGTAATTTCTCAGCAATTATAAAATATATATGAACCATTTAACTTTGAAAATATGTTTCCAAGGTTCATAATTCTCATTTTGTCTTACACAGTACTTTCACAAGTAAAAATATGTCGTCGTTAAAGATTTAACAATAATCTACTAAAAATAATAAAATCGACCATTAAGAGGACGCTTCAAGTTTGACATTCGTCTTAAGCTATTTACACTCGATTTTGTTACATTCGGCTATATTCCAGTTAAAAATAAGTGGAGGTTCAACTACAGTGAATCTCATCTATGTGTGATTCTCGGTTAGGCTAGTTACATCGTTTAAAATAACTATATTCAACTGCTGATCCAAAACTGAATTGATGGATTTGTGATTTATTAACAAATATTCATCATTTTTGCTTTGAAACTGTTAGAATATATATTATACATATATCTGTTTGTAAAGGTGGGTCTACACTACATGTTATACAACAAAGTCATATAACTTTTTAAAGAATAGGAAAGAGAGATATTATACATGTGTCCTTTTTTTGACTTTGTTATGTAGCATGCAGTGTAGTACCACCTTCAGCCAAAACGACCTATATCATATTTTCAAAAAATTCGAGTTAAGGCCTTAATTGCCATAGAGAATACAGAATTTATATTTCTAGAAAGAAGAAAGACCATTAAAAGAATCTTTTCATCTAAAAATAAGGGTCCAAAAAGACCCATAAATCCATAAGACAGTATTGAAACTGGAAACTTTAAACACCAATATCTCAAAATCAACAATATGTGACTTAAGTCGTTCTGCCTTACAATCACAAATATGTTCGTAATTCGCGCGGAATATATCGAATATGTCTTGAGCAGACGTGAGGGAGCGGTGATGCGCCTTTGTCTCTAAAGTTCACTAATCATCTAATCCCGCATAGAAATACCTTTACATATCGAAAGCGTGTTCACTTACAGAAGCAAAAACAGTATTAATACTTTCAGGATGTAGCTAGCAACTAGCCTAGCGAATCACGAATCGATGAGACTCACCGTACCTAAACCTCTAGGTAGCATTAACTGGAAGGTAACTGGAGATGGAGAAATCGGCCGTTAAACCACTTAATCGAGTACTTTACTGCATTTCTGCGTTTCGAAAGAGATACCAACCCAAGGAACGTTCCAAAGTTAAGCCACTTAATCGAACTCCCAGCGTGCTCGTTCCTCCAACCAGTATCTCCTTTCCTTTCCCGCTGACATCACGCGGAGGCGCCAAACTGTTGACCCTCTGCAGAGGAAGCGTCAACTCCTCGTGGAAACAGTAGCGAGAACATCCACGGATGATCTCCTCGCGAGACAGAATTATTCCCTGGTCAGAATTTCAGATAACCGACGCTGGGGAATGCGACGGGCAGCGAGCGTGCGTGCATGTATCCCGTTCGTTTCGCAAGTGGTACGGTAATGCAGCCGACGGTGCATCCGAGAGGGAGCAACCGGTTAGCTTTGTCTCAGCGATGTCTAGCGGGGCGGCCGTAATAGCGGCTGTTATAGCGCGTGACATAAGCCTGAGCCAGGCTTCGCCGTAAAAATTGCATTTTCTCATGAGAGCCGGATGAATCATGGCGCGAGAGCGAGAGCGCGCGCAACGTTCCCAACTCCTCTCGCCCTGTCCACGAGCCTGCGCTGCACAGAGCTCTGCCTTCGCCTATAAGTACGTAATAAGATTTCGCTGCTACGCTCTCGAGCACCGCTGTTCAGGGGGCGAGTGTATCGCGAGGAAAGGACTGCCAACCCTTGCGGACAATGAGAGGGTGAAAGCGAATTCGTCGAGTCCCTGGGTAATCTCGACGTTTGATGAAACGCGCAGCAGTCCAATTTGCTGCGATTTCAATCGCGCGAGGATGAAGATGTTACGGAGCATGCGTACCTAGTGATCCTCGGGGGAGTGATCGGGCAAAGTAGCGATGATTGCTGATCGATTGAGAATTATTTGCATATGAAGGGAAAGTACATAGAGAGAAAAAGTGTAAGAAAAGGTGGAGTAAGGTAAATGTCTGAATACTCGAACGCTTAAGATACACATATGTCCTACCCAAGTAAATAATCTACGAAGGCAGATCCTGACACTTGAATTGCATTCAAGTAGTTGAATATTCTTTTTTATGGTACCTTTGTTTGTTGTGTAGATATTGTTCTTTATTTGGTATATAAGAATATAAACTAGAAATTAAATAAGTGTCCAGGTATTGGGACATTTATCTTATGTTTCCATGGAGCTGAAGGTTTACACTGTGTTCTGTGTATTTTGTTTTTATCTATAGTTTGAGCTACATATGTACGTATTTGCTTCCAGTTTTGGAGCAGTTTGCCGAGGTTGCTCGATCACTCCCTTGAGGATCACTATACGTACCTGTTCTAACTTATTTCAAAATTCCATTTACTGAGTAGTATGGAGTGAACTTTATATTACGATATGATGAATTAATAGTGTCCCACCTTTTTAATACCTAAATATGCATAGTAGGACATATTTTATACCACCTTGAAAAATTAAAATTACTTGAAGCATAACAATTCCTCAATAATTGAAATAAACCTACTTTATTAAATTTCATATGAAGAAAATTTCTATACAACGTGGGTCTTTTTATTTTATGAAATTCCGTGCTTCACAGAGTTAAGTAGCGTTTTCACATGACAGTAAATCATGACTTTTACAGTCATTACATTTGCTGTCACGTCAAAAGTACTTGGAGATTTTCTTACCATGACATTAGACTTAGTGTCGTGACATTAATGCCATGAAATCAAAGTAGGTTTGATTTTCTAGTAAATGGCAGGACACTAAATTGTCTGAGAAGAACTGCTAATGGATATTATGGTGTTATGTAGTGTTAGGATAGCAAAGTTTCTAATTTTTTTATGTAACATCCATAGTGTTAGTCCACGTTTTTTTCTTGTCTGAAACCTATTTTGCTAAGACATGATAGAAATTTATTATAATATGCAAAGTGTTATCTCCTGACGTGATAGTAATGTGTTTGCACCCTAAGTATACTTAGGTACTATCACGTTACGTGATATTCTTGTGGAAATAGGGCTAGTCTGATTTTACAGAATTTTTCTATAATACTCCAAACTCCTAAGACTTTTATAAAACTCCAAAATTCTTCAGAGCTAATTTTATCTCTTCATAGTGTTTTTCCAAGGAAAACTATTTCTTGCGTTCATGCAAGCATTCGTTAAAATCTGCATTTTCAGGTTCAAAATTAAAAAAAAAAAAAGAAAAGAAAAGTAGAATTAATAGATACATCAACGAATTTATATCGAGAAAATATCTTTTTGTCATATTCTGAAATTATGTAAATCAAATTAATTTTGCTTTTGTGTGCTTTTAATGAATCCTTGATGAGGCAAATGAGAAATACTAACACACGAATTGACCCTAAAAACATGTCTTCCTCTATAATCTCCTCGTTAACGAACTGTGAATCTATATTCATGAAACACTGCATTTCACGTGTAGAAACACTTTAGTGCACTCAAATAATTATGTTTTCTTACCATGTAAAAGAATTCATACACACAAGAATTTTAACAGCCTATTTTAGTATGTTCAAAAAGTAAACAGAAACATGGGAAAAGGCATCTTACTTTTTCGTATCAAATTAATTTTATACTCTGTTTCTATATAAAAACCATGTTCCGCGATCCTCTAAAAAAATGTAAGTTGTCAGGGCAGTAAAAAGAAGAAAAAAAATGTCCAAGTTTCATTTCGTTAAAAATACGAGTTCCTACATTGTAAAGGGGACCGTTTCCTGTTGCATCGTCAGAGTTAATCCAGCTGTAGCGCAGTGATGGAACTTTTACGAGCGATAAAACAAATTTACGTTTTCCAGCTAAGAGTCTCGTGGCCGATGACCATCGCGGGAAACAAATTAAAACTTCTTGCAAAGCTGCGTCTAACGAGACGCGAATCGAACCGCTGAATAGACGATAAAATTGCAATGATTCATTTCCCCGAGCTTTCCCAGCAAGATGAGATTGTACTCGAAAAATGCTCCCGGTCCCTTCGCACTCGACTTTTTACTGGAAGCGTAACATAAATTCTACGGCAGACACGGTCGTCTTGCTTTGACTCACGCGAAGACCTCTCCTAAAGCAAACGCGAGAGCGTGAGAAACAAGAAGCTCTTTTAAGGTTGACTCAATGAAGAGTAAGCAAATATTGGTCAATAGTATAAGACGCGTGCAGGAGGAAAATCCGAGGTCTCTGAGCCGAGTAATTCTAGATGGGGAAACTGAGGAATATTATTCATGGTGAAATTAGTGCTTCTTTTTTAACGTGTAGTTACGACTTCGAATTTTATAGCAATAAAGAGGAGGCTCCTCCTTGCCTTTTCAGTATGCTTATGAGGAACTTTAAATTCGAGTTTACGAATTTCTGTAATGAGGAATAGCGTGTAGAGAATATTCATACGTAAAAATGTGCTTTATCGTGTTTATCATGGCGAAGTAATCAGTATTAACTAGGATGCTAACTTTGCTTAGGTCATAAGTGTATATTGGAGTTAATTATGCAGCATGAATATCTTTCACTTGAAATGCATTTAAAAATTTCGTTTCGTCACTTCATTTGCATCTTCGGTTTCTTTTTAACAATTTCAATCATTATTGCGAGAAAAGGGACTGGATCTTTCGATGGGGATATATGACATTTTATACATATGTAATGCTGCATATCAATCCCTACAGGTTTTACAGTTTTAATGAGGAGGAAACATTTTTACATAAATTTAAAGTTACTTAACTATTACAGATAAAAGTTTGTGTCTTCTTATTTGAACAAAATTGAAATACGTGTATCCATTAAAATTTTATTAAATTATATCCTCGTAATATATGAAATTCTATTACGCCACGCGAAGGATTTCTTATTAGACTTCATTTGCATAATGATTACTCTAATACCCAAAGAATTATGTTCAAGAATGCATATAAATTTCCTTTATTTTTGTCAGATAGAATTATTAATTAAAGTAGCATTCACACGGTTTTCCTCATTATAATTAACAATAATAATCACATTTGTCATGAGTAAGTAATTAGTTTCCAATGAATAAAAATGTTTATAGGTAAATTTGCTATATTTTAATGTATTACTCTCGGCTTTCATCTTACTTTACAATATAACAAAAAAGAGGGGAAAGAAGGTATTGAAAAACGCCACTTTTCAACTTTCGATTTCTCGATCGATTCTAAATATCAGCTCTGATGTATTTCCTGAGTTGTAAATTTATTCCACAGTAACAATTGCTTTTCCTTGTGAAAGCCTCATTAATCATACACTATGATCACTGTGAAATTCTCTTTTCTAGTATTTTATTACTGTCTTCCGCCCTCTTGACTCTAACAACGAAAACAATAAAAGAAAGAAAAATCTTTCAATTTAGTATCATCCAGCAGTAAGAATTTTATTTCCAAGAAACGAAGCTTGTCTCCCTTTTTATAGTATGATTATAAAAATGAAATATTATCGAGCATGGATGTTTTTCAAATTTATTGTGATAACTATCTTCAATATTTCGGCTCAAGTGATCTATATTTTGAATTATTAAAGTTTGTGATTCAGCATCATTTCAGGATGTACATAATTCTGATAAATTATTCTCTTTTAACCTTATATTAGTTCACATGCATTTGGTCTGACGAAATATTGAAAATTTAGAGCTCATTTTAAAAAATTTCTATGTCCTTCAGGACAGTGATAAAATGTAATACGATTTCAAGCTCTCTGCGTCAGCATCCCTCGTAAACCTAGCCGCGTTATAAGAAAGTATCTTCCAATGGACTCTCAGGACGAGAACTTTATGCCTCTGCTGTAATACTAAAGAAGCATGCAACTTGTTCAATTACCAAAAAGCAGATAAATTATGGGTTTTGAAAAGTACTTTGCACTTTTATACAGATTAACTACAGTTTTTTACTTCTATACCTTTCATATCTTGAATTTTTAATTTGTTACACTCATCTGAAGAATCTAGGTACCTATCAGTCGTAAACTGGAGAAACATTATTTAATTAAAATGTAAATCAATTAAGATATAAATGAATGAATAAAAGATTACCTCCTAGTACTTAACCATTTTATATCTTTCATTACATATTTACAGCAAATTAAGTCAGAAGTAATTTAATTATTGAAATAATCTGAAAATAATTAATAAATTAAAGAATAAATGGATTAGACATTCAGAAAACTATACAAATAGTAAATGCTATTTATATGATGTACATTTCAAATTTTGCATTACATAGTGCAATGTTACAAAAACCTTTCAATGTTCCATCAATTTACGGTATCTACTGCACATAATTTGGATATCATTTATCAGCGAATGTTGTTGCACTTCCACAGCGTTACTTCTATACTAAAGTGTTATATTTTGTATTCATTTAGTCACAGAGGGGAAAGTACATATTGTATGTACACACTATACATTCCCAACAGCAGAGGGAATCTGTTACTAGGAAGCTCTGTTTGAGTAACAGAATATTCGAATAGTAAAATATCCAGACATTAGTATATCTATGTATTCGGATACCCCAGATCAGCTGTATCTAATCTACTATCTTTGACTACTGTTAACACATAGGAAAAGTCATCCTAGCAACATGACGTGTATACATTCATAGATACTCCTGTTCGCAATTCTTAGGATCCTTTCGAATCTATTCCTCACCCCTTCGCCTTCGATTACATTCCGCTTTATGTGTCGGTGAATCTAGGTTATCACTAAGCCGGCTGCTCCCTCGTCCACGTATTGGTGCGTGTATGTCAATTTCTAAGCTTCGAACGTAATGCATACGTTCTCCATCAGCCAAGAGCAGTGAACCAGCCGATGATTCGCTATTCAATTCGAAGAAATCACTGTAAGAACACTTCTTTATAAATCCTCGCGACGAGTCATAGGCCTTCATAAAATTACGAGTCTTGACATAATCAGCAATCTACGCTGATTATCCTTGGAATTCTTTCATGATTCTGCAGGATGATCGCTTCATGCACTCCATGTGCCCACCATTCACTAGTGTCTCTCTCTCGTGGCGTATACGTCTCTGATGGCGTTTTGACATCGCTTTGCTCGGAAAAAGCTTTAGGTGGAATTATTTCACACTTTTTGTAGGACCTTCCCTGTAAAATAAGTGAGTTTTTAGTTATTTATAAAACGTACCTGTTAGGTATATGTTTTAATGACGATACGTAAAGATGCAGTGTAGGGTGGAAAGGAATAAAGGGTAAAATTTTGTTTATTATTTATGATCTCTAATAGTGGCAAGTTATTTTTGACTATTTGTTTCATGAAAGACTGTTTTAAATAAGAATAAAATTTTAAACCGTAAAAAGTGGTGTAGGATACATTGTCACACTTGCTTCAGAAGTGACACAACTCAAGAAACTTGATTTTTGCATTATGACTGTGAAGTAGTTTGGTATTGGTATATTTCAGAACATATATTTGTTTGATTTGTGTCTGTTCTGAAGTAACTTTTATTACTTCTCAGTTTTAAGTAATTTAAAGTGATTGACCTAAATCACTCACCCTGTACAATACAAAGCCAGTGGCGCAATCCTTAAGTCTTCTTTCAAAGCTGCAGCACACAATAATTTCATGTCCAGACTTATATCAAAAGTTGCAATAACACGGCTCCAACATACTTCAAATAGAATGTACTAAGTTTTATTGCAAAATTCAAGAACCCCCAAGAGATATACGCCACATGACCTACTAAATTTATATCATAACAAAGTTCCATGATTAAACGCCGTTCCTACCCGCAAGTTCGTGTTTCCATTTTGCAGTTACTTAACAGCAATTGCCTTTCGTTCCTCGTTCCTTTGAACTCTTACCATATTTCCTGAGTTCCTCCTGCCCGCGACGCCCTCGCAACGTGTTCGCGCAGCTGTCGCTATTCGCTGGAACGCATGATGTCATACATTATCAGTGACAAACAGGAACTCTGGATAATTAGTGCAGCTTTCGTGCCAGAGAAATTGTACGTTTATTAGAATCCAGTGGAACACTTGACATCCATCGCTAGTTCGTTCAAGTAACCCAGACGATGAGTCACACTAAAACCACACAATTTTATTGTGTGTTGAATGTATAGGACGTCTTTAAAATTGGCGTTATGGTTTATGGAGAATTTGGGTGGAAATATTTCTTAGGAAAGTGGGAACAACTTTTTGAGTAGGAAAGTAGATCAATAGAGAGATTACCAGATTATGCGTAACTTGATAACATAAGTGGAAACAGTGTCTATAACTACATTCAGTAACAATTCCAGCGTACCATTTAAGGATTCACAGAGAAAGTAGCATATGTAAGACAAATATCCCCAAAATTCGAAGAATCCTCAAGTGGATTCAATAACCCTTCGTGAGTTGCTCTAGTATAAACAGACAAATTCACAGAAAATTACCCACAGTTGTGCCTATGAAATTATTCATAACTCCACCCAACAGTATAAATATTGGAATCCCATCATATCAAATAAAGGTTCCCATAAGAAGTACTGTATAATAAATATCCCCAAAAATTGGACATGTGGATTCAATAATCCCTTGCGAATAAATTCGTAAACCAGTCTATTACAAAGACAGGAAAATCACAGGAAATCTCTGACAATTCTCATGAAATTATTCATAACTTCACCTCATATTAAAATCCCACCATATCAAATAAGAATTCCCATAAAAAGTAACGTGTAATAAATATCCCCAAAGTTGGACACGTGGATTGACTAACCCTCCACCAACAAATTCGTGAGTGAATCTATCATAAACAGAATGGAAACTCATAGAAAATTACTTTCAGTTGTGTTCATAAAATGTTTTGACCCTGCACCTACGATCCACACCTTTACCTCCAGCAGCGCTGTACGAAATCCAGGGATGTCAGTGTTTCCACCGCAACAGAGCATAGAGCAACGGATCGACTAAATGGCTTCCTCTTCTCCGTCTGGCTGCATGAAACTGACGAGGTGTTGTGCAACAGTTGACATCTCTCACAGAAGTTTCCATGAAGCGGAGCGGCGAAGCTAAACGATGATACTTCGAGACATAGGCGTGCTTGAAATACCTTCGCGGGACAGGGCGAGTCAGTCTGCACTCTGCAGGGATCATCAAAGATTTCTCATCTCCCTGCTTTAGTTGCCACTTTCTCCGGAAATCTCTTTCCGAGATCGCTTTGGCGGAACGTTGGTTCCTTCCCGTCGTTGCTTTGACGTTAACGCGACGCGAGGGAGAAAAGAGGAAAACACGACCGCGCGATTTCATTTCACGACAGAGGCGTTTCTCCAAACGCATGGTGGTAGACAGTAGGGGAAATTGCAATAGGGTTATGTAATTATGTTTTTGTTAGAGTTACTGGGTCTTTCTTCTATGAGAATTTAATCTTTAACTATTGACGCGGTGTCTGTGAGCAGACTAGGTAGAGAGCGATTTGTTTAGACGAAAATAAAGGGTAAACAGTGAATACTGAAATAATAACTCGCGCTTCACAGTCTCTCAATTTTTGTGGACACTTACTCTCACTAAATATAGGTCTGTATTTTCTCTTAACGAACCATCTCTGAAACGATGCCCGAATTTAATTCGCTAATTACCTTCTCTCTACACTTTAAGATGGCTCTCACTCTTACTACCAACCTCTCATTATCTATAGCCATCATTACTTATTCTAGGGACAAATATTTTTATTTTAGCTCTCTCGCCATCACACGGTCATATTGATACACACGTTCATACATTGTTCATCACTCACAGTGATTTATACTGTAATCTTGCATAGAACCAATTCCACAGAGTTTGGAGGACTCAAAGTGATATATGTGTTTGTATTGCTACTCTCATTTAAATATCAAAGACTTTATAATGAAAGATGGGAATATATGTCATACTTTTTTTCCACATTCCAATTAATATCATATTAATTTGAAAAATATTTAGTATTAGTAGGTTTTAATTAAAGCTTTTGTTCGTAGTTGAGGATTAATATTTAACATCGTATCAGTTTCTAGGTCATTGGCGATGAAATTCTATGCAATTCGCAGTTGATTGGCGAGATTAGGTTTTAACACATTGTTGACCAAGATATCTATGCAGGAACGAACCCATTTTGTATGCAAGCCAGTATCTCTGTTCGTTAATCTCTAATCTTGAATCTGTACCAGCTTTCCCCATGATTTAACTGGATTTTTCTCTGAAACCGTCTGAATACGTCCTTGGCCAATAATGCTTGGGTAATAAAAGACATATTGATACGTTTCCAGTGAACAATATTTGAAGATACAGTTTTGTGTCTTTTAAGTATTTGTTTTAGTTGTATTCTTAGAGTTATGGGTTTGCCTCAGTAGATCGAATTTCGTATATTTATATAGTACCTGGTGATTTGTTATTATAAGATAAAACAATGTGAGCCACATTTTGTACTTTAATTAAAAACTACGAAACGAAATTTACAAATTTGATATAAGTAGATTGGATTAATAGAATTTTTTCTTTAACCTTTTTACGCGAATCACGAGGCTGACTTTTCTGCAAAACACGCGTTACCAATCAATCGTAAAATAGGCTCGGGCTAGTTACATTACAAAAATGTTTTGGAAATATAATGAAGTTTAAAATTTTATTTTAGAAATATGACTTTAAAATTGTTCATACTCGTTTAAAGTCTAAAGACATTATATATTAATTATTTTTTTTTGAGAAGTATGCACTGTGGATTAAAATGGGGGAATATAATAAGATATATCTCATGTCTATAAGACAGTATTAACGTATTTACTGTTCAGCTTCCTAGTGTGTGTAGTTGCATTACCATAGACTGTGAATCATATTTATGAGATAGTGAACGCGTTAAGGTTAAAAACTACGGATATCAATATCTCGAAAATGGAAATATGTAATCTACGTTGTTTTGCAGATATGGTTGTGCAAATACTTAACTAGGCATTAAACAGTAATTAAAGAGGTTCTGTTGTCCTGCGTGATATTTATGGACAATTTTATAGTAGCTGGTTCTTGTTTAATCAGTGGAGATAGGTATTATTCTTTCTTCTTTATTCTATCTATATCACAATATGGGATTAGTAAAAGCTCTTAATTATAATTTTATTGATAGTTACCTGCAACTACCAATTTTGGTCTTTTCGGTTATAGCTTTTTTCTTTTATTCGTAGTTTACGATCGTTTTTACGTGGTTGATGAGATCTGGACATGAAATTGAAGCTGTACGCATATTATTTTATTTTGTGAAAGTGTTGATGCTTCTTCAGCGACAGCTCCCATTATCCCTTGATTTCTTGACGAGAACGATAATGGATGTTTTTCTTTATATTAGTCAATACTGTTTAACTTTTTTGGTACCCTTTTTATGATCTTATGCTTGATAAAACTTAAGAACTAACAGTATTGATATATACCTATTTGTTTCGATTATTATTATTATTGTAAAATTTAGATTTTAATAGACGAATTGTATTTGATATAATCGAATGAATACTTTTTATAAATTTAATTTATAAGACTAACTCAAATTACTTGTTAAAGAAAAAGTGTTAAATAAATAATTTAGAAATATTAATTAATGCAATTATGTTAAGAAGAATTCTGGAAAGAATTATATCTTATTATGAAAGTAATTATAACATCTATGGAAATTTGAACTAGGTCACTATTAAATAAAATTATTTTTTGTTGCCATTTTTCACATGGTGTGATATATCGTATGGAAATTTAAAATGGGGAGTAGTGAGAATGTAAATCTTGTCATAAATGATTGAATTAAGTGTTACTTTGTTTTATGAATGCGACCTTTGGTTTATAAATCAAATACTGTGTCGTTTGATAAGGTAAGTAGGAAAATATTTTATTATTGCATCTGACAAGAAATATGTGCAAATTGTCTGGCGTTGATTTAAATGAAGGTAAAGTAGAGTAATTGAAGACAAACAAGGTGAAATTCTTTTTACCTCTTACAGAAAGTTGTAAAAATGTTTCTTGTCTCATTAAAATTGTTTTATTTTATACAATATTATAATATTGCATCAAACTTAACAAAAGAACGAAGAAAAATCAACATTTTACTTTTCAGTTTTGATTAAAAAAATTGTTGATATTTAGTAGTGACAAAATTGATAATAAACAATAAATGTCATTAATTTCATTAAACAATAATAAGGTGAAGCTTTGTCGTAAATATTTGAAGTTATAATTTATACATTTTTAGTTTCGAACTTTGGAACTAATGCAGATATGCATATGTACCTTTATTAAATTTTAATAGAGGAGACAAAGTTGCAGCTGTCCTTTGTCAAATTAAACTCTCCTATATTGTCTGTAACATTGAGCGACACTGAGAGGAATACAATCAGACAAAATTGTCCATCAAAATTGTGTGGAACCATTGAAACTGAATGATGGACCATAAAATCTAGGCACTGCTTGTCTGTCAAAGTTTGATGTAACCATCGATCGAGCGATGTTAGTTTACTACAGGCATTTTACTTCTTTCAGTAAATCACGAAAAATTCGACTATAATCTGAATTTTTGTCCTTTTAATGAAATGGAGTATATTTAAAAAAAAGATATATTTTTACTAACATTTAAAATTCTTGGTGAATTTCATTATTTAATACTTTTGAATCACTTTTCTACTGTATACCAATATGGTTCTGCCTAACTTTACTCAAGAATTTTCTATTATATTTTTTTACTGCACTTTTTACTTATTTTGCTTTACGAGTACTTGTGTTGCCTTGTCGAAACGTACAATTTTCACGAAAAATTGATTTTGCCTATTTGTTCACTTGTGAATGAATGATCGATTCTCTATAATAACGTCTATTTTTCAGTGTTTCTATGCTGTTCAATTTTTATCAAAATCGTGATGTTCTCACCATCGATGGTTTAATATTTCGCCATTTCATTGTAAATCCTGAAAATAATATCGACATCCCTCTGTTCCATCTAAACTAAACTTGTTGTTATCAATAGAATTCCATTACTTGCATAATATACGAAATCAAGATCAAATATTAAACCTGTGGCTGTAAGGGGAAATTACCTATGCCAAATTCTCAGAAAAATCAAGTGAAGACCTTAATTGGGATTTAGAACGTAGAATTCGTATTTTCAGAAAGAAAAATCTGATCAAATGTAAGCTCAAGAAGACACAAATTCATAAGTCAGTATTGAAATTGAAAACATTATACGCTAATATCTCAAAAACAAAAACGTGTGACTTAGATCGTCTTGCCATCAGCCACAAAATTGACTGTCACCCTCGAGGCACGTCGGGCCATCGATTACGCAATCGAGCACAGGAAGTGAATATGAAAAGTGGTCCTAGGACCCTGGAAATTCGAGCATACCCCAGGCACTAGGCAAACAGAGGTCTGAGGGTCAGTCGGGGCGACAGGAAATGCAATTAGAGAAATATGTCCGTGGAATTCCGGGGTGGATGGAAGCTGAAGGAATGAAAGACGATGCTAGTGAGAAGCCTGGCGCGACCGGAGGCGGCGGCAGGATTTTTCAAAGACTTTCCTGCGAAAAGGGAAGCAAGGGACACGTTTGGAGCAATAGCTTCGGCTTAACCGCGATCGGAGGAAATGGTTACTCCACACGGTCAGAATCGAACGTAATCCAATATTTTAGTTTCGTAGTCCCTGCCAGGCCGCTTCCTTTTTGCTCGCCGGATCTGGACGAGGAAAGTCACGATCGAGCTCGCAGGAAATTGATTTTCTCTTTGTCACACTGCTCCCCCTTCCCTGTGTCGGTTAGCTCATATTTTTTTGCTACTCCCTGCGCTGTGTTAACGAGTTAGGGGAAAGTTGTCCATATCGAACCACATTGCGGTACATAGCTAGTGGGATGATGCGTTTTGAAGATTCTTGAACCCTGAAGGAACATTGGTTACATTATTTAAAGATTGAGCAACGATTCTGTACCTCAGAAGCAAATTAATCCAAGTCCATTTCTTTTTTCAAAATTAAGCTTTTTGTAGGATCATATTGCTTTCTCTTCATTTTATTAGAAGAACAGGAATTTAGCTTTTTAATTGTTTTGTAAGTGCAAACTTTTAAAAGATTTTTTGTTCGAAGTTAATGTATACTTTTAGCAATAATTCCAACGTTCTTTACTCCAGTATCGTAAAATGAAGTAATACAATTATTCATTATTACTTAAGTTGAGTATTTTACAAGCCTATGCTGTGTAGTTGGAAATAATTATACAAATCATACTTAAGTAACTTTTTAAATTAGTTATATGTGCATAGTTTGCAGCGCTGAAAAGATAAGAAAAATAGTCTTTAATCTTACGTTTTTTAACTCCAAGTTTTCAAATTCTAATTTAACTTGAATTTCTTGACAATTACGAAAGAACAGCGACTTTTTTACTAAAACTTCATATTTATCATTAAATGGACTTCGTTTAATAAAACATTGTAATATTAAAATTCAGAGACCGTAAAAAGTAGTTTAAAAGTACTTTTACCTCAAAATACGTTCGACAGACATTAAATTTCGAAATATAGTGTATGTATAACATGACAACCGAAGCAGAAAGTAGAAAAGAAAGTATTGCAGTGTAATAGGAAATGTTTAAGATTGAAACCAAACAACATTCTCGTCCAATACGAAGTTTAATATTGTGTTGAACGTGTTGGTAAAGTGTTTGTAAAAAGAAGGTCGAGCTCATGTAACTCTTTCGTGTTTCCCTTTTGTGGTGTGCGAAACGACGGTAAAATGGAAAGTTTAAAAATTAAAGTGAAATGGGAACGGTATACATATATCTTTTTAAGAAGGCACACAAGTCTTACGTAACGTTTTCCTGTAAGCTGAAAAATTGAAGCAGTTGTAGGTGTATAAATATAGTTTATTATCAATATTATGTGTAGAAAATTCTATGTGAATATTTACAGAAACATAAAATTTAAATTGGGATTTCTGTTCTTAAACTTTTTAGTGTATAAGTAGATTGAAGTAAATGATTGATAATTAATCAAAAAGTTATGTTTCAACGTTCTCATATTTCCAGAAAGAATTTCTCCTATAACTTAATTTTCTGTGATCTTAGAATTATTATTCCATACTTTTTAGACTCACTTTTCCAGCACGTATAATATTATTTTGATTACCTAGTTTCTCAAATGTAAAATTATTTTTTATTCTTCTCTTCAGTACGCATAGTTTATTAAGTACATTAAAAATACTACAAATAATTGTTCTTGAACCAAAAGGAAAGAAATTTTCGTCTTTTAGAATTATGAATTTCCTTGTCTCTAATTTTAAGTAATTAAAGTGAATTGGATTCAATTTTAAGATATTTTAATTTTAACTAAATATATGCGATTATATATATTCTACGTACTACTTTTGTCATATATTTTAAATATCTATTTATATACAAATCGAGTGTTCTCGATTTGGTGAAAAAATTCGGAAAGTTGAGCTGATCTGCCAACGTAGATGATATGATTGCATTTTTCATAAGGCAAGATGGTTCGTCTGAGGGTGAAACCGTCCATAGTGACGTTCACATAAGGCGGAATTATGTATTGATAGATCGTGTCAGGCAAAGCCGATTTAGGATGGCAGGCTAAGCCAGGTTTGGCGTGCTTAATAGTGCTGGAAATTTTATCGATGTTACAAGTTACATGATTCATTTTCAGATTACCTGAAAAATATGAAAAGTCACGTTCGTGCATTAACTAAACAGGACTTCTTCCTCGAGTAATCGATTTTCGTAGTTGTGGGAAATGGTTCTGACAAAATATTTCAATTGATTGGAAAAATAAGATTGTTATACTGAGTTATCTACACTTTTGCAGTGAATTCAAATAAATATGTTCTTTTTCTTGCAATCATAATAATTGAAGTGACTACGAGATAAAATTTCTTTTAAAAAGATTTTTATAATACAAGTTGTGTTTCTCTAAACGAGATACTTCTATGTACAGGTCAACATTTTTTAAAGCACTCTGTGCTTAACAGTTTGCTGTCACTTTTGGAAGTAGGTATACGCAGTGCTGCCATCTGTGACGAAGTGCAGCTCCTTCGAATTATATTACTATACTCAAAAAATGTAGTCTTTATTAATTTTCAATACATAAAGATAAATAGCTAAAATTTCATATCCAATTAAACGAACCATTTTCACCCCTTTAGAACAACTATCTACAGTTATCATAACTCATTATAAGATCATTCCGAATCCTTTGTTCAGCGAAAGTCTATAGCTTACTAAACGTGGAAAAAGGTAACAACCTACTGAACTCGTTAATATGTTAATCTTGAATATGATACACCTATTGAGTTCGTATAATAATGAATTATATTGTGTTCATGATACACTCTCTCCGCGAGAAAGAGTGTCATTGAAAAACAAATAAACGTAGTGGTCATAGAACGCACTTAAGTGCAGTCGACATGGCAAAAAAAAAAGCATCGCAGAAGCAACGCAAACGTCGTTTAAAGTGCAATACGCACGCCGTAGACAGCGTGCAAACACAGTGCCAAGTGTGGTGCAGGTGTACCATAGTTGGTGCACGTGTGCCACGATGATGTCATTACTATTGCTTACTCTTCCACAGATATTTCCATGTTTGGCCTTCTGTAACGATGTTCTTACATATACTGCCATGTCTATGGCATTTTCAATAGAGTCACATTCGCTTATATTAGCGCCATATTGAATATTTATTCGTTATCGGTCAGTTTCCTTTGGAATTAGAGATCTGCTCTGTCAAGTTTTCAACTCAGGTAAATGATACAGTGTTTTTTCGGTACAAGCTCGATTCTATAGTTCTGTTATCTTGAAATTATTTCTTTTTCCTTTTTTTTACCTGATCCTATTGTAGCTTGCTAGAAGGCAAATTCAAGTTGCATATCTATAAATCAGTAGTGCGTGAACTGACTTCAGAGATGAATTTCTTGTATTCTGGAAGCTTCTAGCTGAATCTGTGTAGTGAACTTGCATTGAGGCAACATTTTATAAGTGCAGAACAGAATGGAAAACAGGAAAGTAAGAGCATGTAAGGTAAATCTCTCAGTAGTTGACCGTGTATCGGTACCTGATTACTAACCCTAATTCTATTTAACTTTAGGCTTAAATTCTAGTGTACCCAATAAAAAAAGGAAAAAGTAATATATACAATAGTACATTAAGCTACTGGAACATCAGTATTGAAACATGCATTTTTAGATCATCTACATTCTAAGACATTTGAAATTTTAAGTGTTCAGGTAGTGGGACATGTAGCTTATCAATCTTTTAATTTTCAATGAATATTTTTTACGAATTGATGGTAGAATTAGATTTAACTTCACTCTTTAAATCCTTGCTAAAATCTGTTCTTGCTCTAATCAAGGTTATTGAGTCCCAACAATTGAGTCCAAACAATGAAATAACTGTCTAGAAATATATCCCCAAAAAAGAATATAATTCTATTTTTGTAATTTGTCTCTCGCCTTTATCAAAGCTAGACTGACTCATACCATCCTGAAACAGATAAAAAAACCGAATCCCATAAATCCTGTCGAACCCAATCAATCCACTCATTTCCCTATTTCATCTCCTGATTCGTGATATGCTCCTACCTCGACACTAACTAATACTCCCAGTTACCAATAAATTACAAAAATCCCAATGATTGTTAGCGCACCGTAGAATAAATCCGCCAAGGTCAGGGACAGAACAGGGCACGCTCTCATCTTGACAGCAATGAATCATCATCCACGCGAAGGGCTGCTAATGATTTATGATTAATCCCGTAGCATTTCTCTACGAGGCGCATCCGAAAGTGTTTGATTTATTCGAGTTGCGGGCGGCTCGAATCGCTAACGTTGCCCGACCTGGCCCAAACGGAACACGCTCGAATTACAACCGAGCCACCAGTCGGGACGCCGTCCACGCCTCTCGAGATTCCAACCTAAACAATCGGCCACCCTCGGCGAGAACCGAACGGTATCGTTCGGAGCTTGGATCCGAGGATTTTCGCTCGATAAGGGTTTCCTTCCGAGAACCCTGTTGCTGGGAAGGTTTCGAGGATTCGACGGCAACGGCCGTCAAAGGCCACCGAGCACATCTTCAGACATTCAGCTTAAGCTTCACTTGTCGAGATTCAGCGCGTTTAGCCAGCTTAGCGCGGAGGGCTCTTTCAGAGGTTTTGCGTTGCTCTCACATTTTTCTACGGTTCCATGGAATATAGAGAAGGTGAAAGATCGTTGGTGGCTTGTCGATCCCTGCTCACTTGCGATTGTGGTTCTTTATTTTAGGTTGGGTTCAGTGGGTAGCTTTTTATTATTTGGGATGTCTAACAGTGGAAGAATGTTGAACTTTATATCGGTGTTCGAGGTGTTAATCCATTCGAGAAAGGTTTCTTACAGAGGCGATCCCTACGAGCTGAAATTTTGTTTTTCTTTATTATGTTACACACACGGTGTGGTATTCGGTTTTTTGGCTAGGTACTGCATTGCACACCTGGTGTGTGATGTATCTCGAATGGGTTAAAGTCTGAATGTGGTTTGAATATTTTTTGTGAAGAGATCTGAATCACTCGAAAATAAGTCTTTTTATATTTTTTACAACTTAGTTTTGAAGCATAGGTATCACATGCAATAATTTAAAAATTATTTCGTAGTGTATTTAGTATCAAAACTTGTCAACATTTTGATAAAAAGGGGGATTGGAAAGATAGTTGACAAACAAGAAAGTATCATGGAAGCTAATAGAAAATATGATTGATGGTTACAAATATATTATCTTACTTCATTCATTTCACAGGGTTGATGTGACATAAGGTTTGCCTTCAGTTATGCAAAAATAATAAATGACAAAGTAGATGTTAATGATTGTCCTCACGTATGTCTTCAGTTTGATGTTATTTCTACAATATTTCTTTGATATCTTGAAATATTATTTATTGTCCCTTATTTGCTGAAATTTCAAAAAAATACACAATACTTTTCGACGTGATAATTAGCCATTTAATTTTTCCACGGTTAACGCATGTATCTTTCGTATTTTATTATCAAAAGCGTTTATTTTTCTCGCCAATGTTATTGTCATTCCACATGTAATTTATATTAATATCACTATTCTGTTTTAACTTGTCCCGTTCACCTTGAATTTAGTAAGCCACGTGCATACGTAAAAAATGCTTATACACTGTCTCGAAATATGTACATACTGCTATCGTTGGAAAATGTGCAAAAGTATCTGAAGCTAATTTATCTTCCGTGTTTGTACGTTCTTGGAAAGTAATTCGGTATAGCTCGCTAACGATAGATAATAATTCACTTCAGTCATTTAACCTTCATAAGAGAATATGTACCTGCAGTTACATTGCTACTGTTTTCTCTATTTATACGTACCGATTTTTGATCTTCTAAATTGTCCAGTTTTTTTTCTATTAAAGTTTAATGTCGCATCAACTTCCTACTGTGACTATTATTAACGATAGAAGCAAAAAAAAAATGATGAAATGAAAAACAGGAGGTAAAAACGAAACTGTATTATACCTAATTTTTCTTCACAATTATTCACATGCAATATTAGCAAAATACAATACTTATTTAGAAAGCTATAGCTAACAGTGGTATTATATAGAAATATAATACTACTAATATCGCTTTACCGAAACCCCTATTCTAACAATAATAATCAAGAACAATAAACAACAGAAGAAAAGAGCAGAATCATAATAAACTTCTCTAACCTAGGCACTGCACAAAAATATCGACAGTCAGTACAAACTCCTGAAGGAACTGTCAAAACAGAAAACCTCTATACCCTGCGTCCCATTCCTTCTGAAGGTTACACAATTCGCGCAATAAAGGGATAAAAAAATAAAATGCACCTTACAACTGTATCTCTTAACGATCGCCAATAAAAAGGATTTCGGTCCCAACTTGTCGGCCCGAGGAAAAACGACCGATTTTTATGGACATCCCAGCGAAAGCAGGTGTAAGTAAGAGGCTAGCGAAAAAGGGGCCTCGGTGTGCGAAAAAATACAACTATCCGTCCACGTCGAAAACGCAATGAAACGGTTAATTGGTCAGGTCGTGAGTCCATGGAATGGCTGTCTGTGGCAGTCATATACACCTGTTCGGAAAGGAATCGAAGGCAAGAAAGCCGAAGAAGCCTTCGGGACACAGTTCGTTGTTGGCGCGGGCTTCGACAGTCGGCTGGCAGACTGTCGCGGCCAGGGTCAACCACTTGTAGGATCCTGGCAACTACAGCGAACTACAACCGCAAAATGCCTATATAGCGCGGAATGCCAGCCGCTCGTCCGCGTGCTTTCTGTCGGCAGGAAGGTAACGATATTGGATTCATAAAAATGTTGAGATACGGTAGCGTTCATTATCTGATCGTCGATTATCAGAAACAGTGGTAATACGAACTGATTGACTGACTGATAGACTGATTAAGTTACATTTGCATTCGTACTGATTAGTCGAGTTACTTGGATTCAGGCGATTTGAATGCAAGTGATTTAAAGCAAGGTGACTAGAGTGAATGTGTTACTTTATTTGAATTGAAACATCCCTTCAAGTTTCTGTTTTGTCTAGGCACGTTCAGATGAATTCAAGTGACTTGAATGCTAGTGTTTTGGGACAATTTGGCTAATATGAACGTGGTATATTATTTGAATTGAAATAGCCTTTTCAAGCTTCAAGTGAAGTTGACGTCCTTCCAACTTCTCCTTGCTTTGAAACACTCATTGATTGATGTATACCATGACATATATTGTACCATACAAGGCAAATTTTGAGCAAATCGACAAATGTGCGAACGTCAGGGAAGCTGTCAAAAGTACATGTTTTATTTGAAAAATACATAACCAAATACTCAGCATGCACCATCTTTTTCAACACCATTTTCATTATTTTTGTATGACAGTTTGAATTCAAACCACTTGAAACCAAGTAATTTGGCTTGTAAGAACACAAGCTTGACATCAAGCTACTTAAATACAAGTGGCTTGAATTCATATAACTTGACTAATTTAAATGAGACTTTAGGCAACTTTTGGTTCTGCAAGTGAAGTTGGTCAAAATTCTTCATATAAACCCAATTTGAACGAAGTTGATACGACAATTCTGATCAACTTTATTAGCTCAATTGTTCAATCAGAAGTTGCCTAATGCAGACATAGCTCTACCGATATAAGGCCAGACGTGCACCCAGTTGAAAATCAGTAAATAACAATTTTCTCGGCTCCGAAGACACATTTAGACTCTACACCTTGAATAGACAGCGCGGGTGATTCATCTACAGTGAAAGGTGTATTGAATTCCAAGTTTTGGAATAATTCAACACGTTTCCAATTTATATAGAAGTTTATTAAAGATAGTACGTCTTAGGAAGTCGTTCAGCAATCTGGCTAACAAGTCTCCTCAGTGCCTAATTTGTACAATCTAAAAATCTAGAGAAGAGATAAAAGGAACAAGGTTTCTATACATACGTATAATAACTAAGACTGCAGGAGTATAAATTACTTGAGCACGTGCAGTGATCGCTAAAGGCGAATTTAGACTTCTCACTTTGGATGATCATCGTGGATGATTTATGCACAGTAAAAGCTACGAAGGTTGTTTCCATCTGTACTACATCCAATGTGAGCATTGAAAGTGAACAGTGAAGGAAATAGAGCGTCGCTCTATTTTTGATGAAATACATAGATGATTCATCCATAGTGAAACTGCAGTAATAAATATAAACCTAATATTTCTAATATTTTGCAATATTCTTCTAGAAATGAAGTTATATATTCAATTCTGACACTTAATATTCCACTCGCCAATATATTGGAAACTAACGAAGTAAATTCCCATTATAGTTTGAACTTTACGTTATGAACTTTATTTCATTCTTTTACATTCCTAAGTAAATCAAATGTCAAAAGTGATCCTCTCTTTCCACCCATCTTCTGCTGATCGACCACCCATCCCCTCTCCAACTGTTAAAAAATAGCTACAGCTGAAACCCACAATTGACCCTGGACCTGATTAACTTCGGAATAGCAGAGTTCTCGAAACTGAAAACAAGCGTCCAATTTCAAGGTCACTGATTATTCACAACCCTCAGGTGGAAACCCGCAGAAGCGCATAATGCGTTACGATGCGTGTAATCCACGTGAAAGCTGACTGCGCGGCTGTTTGAGACGGCGAGCTAGTCGTCGCATTGCGGAAATTTCAGGAGCGCATAAATTGCAAATGTTAATTCGATCTTCACATGCGCACACGTACGCCGTGTACACAGGGTCGTCGACCAATATAATGCTTGTACACGTGTGCACCCTCGCCACGTAAAGCATACGTAACACCACGTGATCGCGATAACGCAGTACGAATTTCTGTGGGCATTGTGTCTCTGCACACTTTAATAAGTATGAAACGACACGACGATTGTTGCCCCTTTCAGCGCAAACAACCGAGCATACGCGAATATCAGATTCTGTTTACTGTTTTGTCGCAATTGTGAAAGCTTCTGTTGTTAGGTCAGTTGTCACGTGTGTTATGGCTTTACGAGTTTCTGATGCACGTTTCAAGTTACAGTTTTCTTTTTTCTTTCTTTTAACTGTTTCTGTTGGAGACAACTTTTACATAGATACCTATATATTTGTATTTTTAAGCTGAAACTTAATGTCACATGAACTGTCTGTGATAGCTGTTAACGATAGAAAAAGAGGAAACAAAACTAATGCTAATAACAAAATCAGGAATTATGTTACAATACAATTAAAGTCTAAATT
Source organism: Calliopsis andreniformis (assembly GCF_051401765.1). Classification (NCBI taxonomy): domain Eukaryota; kingdom Metazoa; phylum Arthropoda; class Insecta; order Hymenoptera; family Andrenidae; genus Calliopsis; species Calliopsis andreniformis. Next base: position 8,939,202 of record NC_135067.1, on the reverse strand, counting down.
AATCTCTCAAATAGGTAGCTCTATATTTTGAAGGAAAATCATTATATTAGGGATTTTGTTGGTGTTAAAGTTGTCGTTCTTTGACTCTATTCCATTTTTCTGACTAGTAGTTAGGAATTTAGGACAATTAATAATAAAATGTTTAACAATTATAGCATTACTGCAAGCATTATAACATGGAGAATTGAATTTAGGTAGCAGGTAATAGTTTATAGGTTTAGTATATCCAATTGTTAACATGGTATGTACTACTCCTGGCAAAAAGTTTTCAATATTCCCATATAATATATGTTCATACAGTATCATTTTACATTTCAAAAACTACAATATTTTTTAGTAACTTCGTATTGTTGTCTTTGATTGAAAACTTTTTGCCAGGGATAGTATTTATTTACTATATCAAATAAGTTGGTATCCAGACAGTGGTTACACTTTTATCTGGTTTTATTGCTCTGTGAAAGTTTCTTAACTATGGAGAATTAGTGTAAAAAGAAGTGAACTACTGATTTTTACATATATCACAGTATATCTTAGTCGTAATAGAATAATGGCTAAATTTTAATTAATTAAATTAGCTTCCACGCGTGTGCAAGAAATATAATAGAAAAAAGTTACAGGATTATGCAAAAGTTCATTTACTCTCGGATACAGTTGTACATTTCGTTACATAAAGCAGTTTCATTTTCTCTTTTTCAGACATGAAATTTAATTTTATGGAATCCCATTTTATGGACCAGGAATTAGAGACACTACACCGACATAATAAGCTCCGTGCATCCACTTTAGTCTTCCTAAACATATCTGCAAAAGATCAAGGTAAACGGTATTTTGCTTTTGGTTTTATTATTTCATTCTTCTTTGTTTTTAATGAAAACACTAGACAGTATAATTGTCGAAAACTGAGCCAGGAACACGATTACGCATTAACATTTTGTACGCCATAATAATTATACGCAATTAACACCCCTATTTGCACCCCTATTTGAGTATGAATAATTTTAATAAGCTTGATTAAGAATGACATTGACAACAATTTTTAATACAAGAATAATAGTTCTCGTTAAAGCAAAGAACATTATAAACTGGGAAAAATAATTTTTTAAAAGTAGCTTGAGTTACGATCAATAATCTTTACGTTAAATAAATTTCAAAGAAATGCTCTAATAGAGTAATATTCTAATTTAAAAGCAACATTCTCATTAAATTTATCTAATTATGTATTATCATCAAATAATTACGAAAATTTCATGTGATATTATTGTTAATAACATTGCATACTTTGTTGAATTTTATATCTCCCTCAAAAGTTGTTGTTTACACAATTCAAATGACGAAGAAGCTCTGCAGAGAGGTACTACGTACACATGTACTACGAAAATATCCAATGGATCCCTCTCTTTAAGATAATCCTGGCCTAACAGTAAATCCTCGATAAGGGAGGTAAAACCCAACAGGATTTTCCCTTTGGAAAAACAAACCTGACATAAAATTTGGTTGTAGCAGGTCAAAAGGTTCTCTGCCCCAAGGTTTCAAATAAATATGCTTTTAGCGTTTGCTTGGTTTTTGACAGATTTTTGATGTACATTATTTTTATTTAAAATAACACGAAAATGTATCGCACAAAATATGTACAATATATTCTTAATTTTTAGACGAGTAATTGAAAAATTAAACTTTTAATAATAGATACTGTTCGTAAGATTATAAGATGAGATTTATAAAACAAATAGTGATCTTTCTCTGAATCTTGAATTGTTAGTCACATGTAAGCGTAGATAGTAGATTATTCCATGGAAACTAGATACGATAGGAAAATTGTTCAGAGGTATGTGAGTATAATATTCAATAATATAGGTCACAGGATATTACTATCTCCGATTAGTTTTCATTAGTTTCAATCTCCCCTTATTAATAATGAATAGGTACAGTATCATCATTAATAGATTTGAACAATTTTCTAAAGCTAAGCAATTCTATGAATTATTTAGTTTCTAAATTATATTTACACTATTTTCATGATTTTTACTGTATCTTAGCCTGCCTATATAATAGGCAGAGTAATTAAAAATAACTAAACAATAACTAAGAAAAGAAAATTAATTATATTTTTGTGAAGAGCAGGTATTTTCCTTAAACAAATCTGAGATTTGCCATATTCTCAAGAATTTATATTAATACTCATATAATAGTTGGTTGTTTTTACTACAAGAGATCTAATACTTGCCTCGAAACAGTAATATCATATCATCTGGGCCCTGATAGAGAAATATTCGCATTTGTGCCAAAAAAAGGTAAACTCAACTAGTAGCAACGCAATGCATATATACATGAGATGCATTTTATGAGCAAGGACATCACCATATACAGTGGCCACATTTGCCTCTGTTGATGCGTGTTTGTAAACCTGCGTGTGTTCATCGGCTGCATTTACCGTTTCACTTGCCAAAGGAATATCGATATCGAGATTCTTTTTGTGGTCGGTGGTTATACAACATTCAATGAATAATAAAATGTCAAGAATCCTGATATACTGAAATCTGTCCCTGAAGTTGTTACCATTTATTTAGAAATTATTTCGTACGAAGTATTCCAAAAATGAAGAAATTATGAGAAAATTCAGTCATCTGATTAGTGTACCACGTAACCAGAATAAGCTGGCAATAATTTTGTATATTTTTATGAATAGATATTTTAAAAAAAAGTTATAATTTGGTACCAAATTTTCTGAAAAAAGTTTAGTTTTTAATTTGTTTCTGATTTAAATTTATAACATTGTGGTATGTGCATATTTTCTATTAAGTTCTTTAACTGGGGAATTAAACTGAAGAATACTCCATAGTTCAGAGACATTAGCCCTTACCTTACAAATTTGCTTAGTCAAGAATTCAATATCTTAAGGTGGGTCTACTCTACATGTTATATAATAAAGCTATATAAATTTTTAGAAAACAGAAAAGAACGATGTTTTACATATGTCCCTTTCTGTTTTCTAAAAAGTAACATAACTTTGGTACATAACACAGTGTAGATCCACCTTTAGGAACAAGCTCAATCATCTCTTAAACAGTTCACTACTTTGGTTACTTGCTTCAAGCTGAGTTTTAAAATACGATAGTTTGATATCTGAGTTATTCATTTAAAACATACTTTGCACTATGAATGTAACCCTGCTTAATTCTCACTGAATGATACCTAGGTTCGACTGAACCCAGGCGTATTACCTGAACCGTCAGTTTTGCGAGGATTAAGTATTAGTCAAGGCGTCGCTTATTCTGTTACTATTAAGGATAACGAAAATCCGCTTGTTTCGCAGGTACACTGGTAAATTGTACCGTTTGCTCTAATTATTACAGCACAATGAACGTATCGTTTATGACGACCCTGGCCACTTCACGTGCGTGGCTCGTATTACACGGAAATCCGAAACCCAGAACTTTCAACCTGACGCTGAACGTCTGTTCCATTGACGAAACTGAGGCTTGAAGGTAGTTGAACGGAGAAACGAGAAAGATAGAACCGGAAAGTGCGTGGCCACATTGTTGGGCCCGGTTTACAGCTGACGTTCGCGATACTCTGTCAAATTCGAACGTCCTTCATCCTCGTATTCATTCACAGTGACCAAATCACATGTGGAATTAAATTGTATGAATTCATTGGCCCACTAGTTTGAAGGATATTACTCTATTAATGTTCCTTAATTTTTGGAGAAGAATTCGAGCTTTCATGACTTTCCTAACGAATTAAGGACAATTTCATCAGCCCTTTAAGTAACCCCCGTGTATTCAGTAGAATTTTTAATAGACTAACTTTCTGTAAAGAAACGAAGTTGTTTGACAGGTTAATCTTTTTGTTATTCATTTTTTGTCGATTACTATAAGCGGTTGATGCTTGTACTAATTAACTCCATTAAAGATATGCATTTGAACAGATTCACAAAGTGTGTATAGTCATCATTAAACTTAGTCTTGCTCTTGCGATTCGTTAACAGCATCTATTTACAATTAGTTGAAACTTAAGTAGGTATAACATTCATAGTTTGTTTTGTCTCGTCAAATATGAATGTAAAACGTAAAAATAAAAATTTAAATGAGAACGATTGATATAAACAAGGGGTGTAAGTGAGTTTATGACGAGAATTACTGACAAAGAAATGCTATAGGATGTTTGCTCATTATAAACTCGTCATCATGTCCATCTTTTTTCTGATACTGCTCCGAGTGATCAATGTCGTTAATTAAGTTTTGAAACATAATCCTTTGCAGACGATAAACTCGTAATTAACTTCGAAAGGACTACATATTGTATGGTAATTGACAATTGAAACCAATCTATTCTATTTTGTCGGTTGAGAAATCACTCTGAACTAGTTAAAAGCCATTTTTCTAAATTGATTTCAAACGTGGTATAAAAAGATAGTATTTGGCTCAGCTTTTTATGTTTTTGAGCAATAGGTATCATAAACTATCAAAATATGAAATGACATATTTATTAACATTTTAACGTTTATATGAAGTAGATATAAAATATTAAATTTTAGAAAACTCAGATATTATATCATATATTCACAAGTTAAAATAATTTATAACTGTCCATTGCACATAGAATATGATTTAATAAATTACACGACCAATTCAAAAGAATAATGAACAAAACAGGACGAAGAATATTTTACCTTGAAAGACTAACAATTGTAATTATAATTGAGATTACACTTAGATCTATTAGTCTTGTAAATCCTAGGTTATAGTGATCCTAGTTTGTAAAATTGAACTAGTTTAGTTTAGTTGTTCAAAACTTTTCTCTACTTTTCAATATTTGATAATTCCTCATAAGAATTCTAAGATTCCTCCTAAGATTCTCTAAAAGAAATTCCAAAATTCATATTTTCTCAAATATTCCAGTGCATACAACCGTCTCCCTCAGACACCTAGAAAACAATTAATTTTCCCAATATTATCTCCGCAGTGGTGATCCCACAGCCCTTAATCTCGCGAACAAAAAAAAGCCTAAGAAAAACGGCAAAAAAGCTCACCGAATGATTTAACCCAGAGGCTCGCATTAAATTAATCACTGCTCTATATTCTCGATTTAAACCGAAGGTACAGTTTTCAATAGCAGAACAACTGTTCCCTCGTCAATGCTCAGCGGATGATCGGCGGTAAGTCGAGAAGAGGAACGAAGACGAAAGGAGGAGGCAGGTAAACCAGTTTCATCTTGCTCGCGGTACCATCAGACCTGGGTCGTGGTCCTCCGCGTCTACCCTCGGTTCAGGGATTCCCATGGCTCCGTCTCGAGCCTCTGTTCCTATACCTTGGCACGTCTAACGGTCTTCTATTGTCCGCGACGGGACCCCAATAGCGATCGGTAGGAGGGGGGGAGCCCAATGTTCTCGTGTTCTGCCAATCAGGTCCCGGCGGGGCCTGCTGTTGCCTCGAAAAACCTTCGAGAGGAGCCTTCCTCAAGTCGCTACCTTCCTCTCTGTGACAAACTGCGGGCCCACGACGCGGCGAGGAAGAGGGAAACGCGATCTCACGATCTCGCGATTCATCGCGGCGGGGAGTCGACGGGATACGATGGGGGAATTAAACTAATGGTCGCCATTGTTGGCATTCTTGCCACGAGGATTTCTGTTTTTCGGGTGTTACAAGGGGATGAAAGCTCCGTCGGAATGTACTTATTGGACATGCGTTCCTGGGGGGACGGTTACTAATTGAGCTTTTCGTGGATCTTGAAAAATGCTTGCCCATATAATTTCATGGCATCGTGTCAACTGAGGGTTACGGTTCCCGAGACATGTATCCTTTGGGGGGTCGAGGGTAGCGTTGGGTATGGATGCTGCGTTTAGTAGGCACCTTTGACTTTGGAAGATGTGACACCTTGATTCTTAGCTTGCATGAATTACGGTTTTTGATTGGTCTGAGGGGGATTTTCGTGTTCCCAAGGAAACAGAATTTTTAACGTCTCTGCTTCAGTTACTTTGATAATTCTGTAGTTTATATAGGCGTGTACTGTGTATTGGATTTACTTGTTTTAAATTAATTTTGTAAAAATATTGAAGTGATAAAGCGTCAAGAATTGCGTATACTTATTTGCAAGCTTATGATGAGAGGAACTTTTCAGATTCTAAGGATTTTGTTAAGGAACTATGAGAAGTGTTTTTAAATTTTCTATCTAGGTTCATCTAGATTTTAAATAATCACTTTTAATTGAGACAAATTTGGTTAAACAAACTTTCTGGAAAAAATTGCTATGCATGTAAAACGTAGAAACAATGTTTCTTTAAGTAGCTATAGCTTTCTTAAAAGGCACATATTCATTTTTGGTGCATTTTCACTTGTTTCAAGGGGAAATGATCATACATTCCAATACCATTATAACTTTTACGATTTGAAAACCCCTATTTAAAGGAAGATTTGGACACCTTGGATGCCAATTTAAACGAAACCTTAAAACAAGACAAAATATAGAAGATTCAAGCTTTAGTACACTTTTTGTTGCATCGAATTTGGATGAACATAGAACAGTAACAAAGACATGGAACTTTAAAGCTTATCAACTTTTCGCTAGTCAAGTGATACAATTAATTTTTCCAGCAACAGACTCATTACATAAATAAAGTAAATTTTTATTTCAAGATTCGTTAAATTGACATACTGTTAGCCTCTCATGCAATTGGCTGTATTAAGAACTGACGACACCAAAAGCTCGAAGATTAAAATTTAGTCTAGGGTCAGATTAACCCGACCCAGTGAACCAGACATTAAGAACGACGAGCACCCATATAGATCTCCCGAACGTATTAAACGACGTGCACTTAAGTGAGCAGCCTGACGAGCCCGCATCCCAGAGCGTTACACGATTTCCACGTAAGAATTTCAGATCTTTTCCAGCCTCTTTCCTCGAAAGAGGAGTGCTCGGGCAGCGCATCCGTCGGCGTCTGGTGGTGAGTGGTATGCAGGCGACCGGTGGATGCAGCGTTACGTGCTCAGACGGCCTGCAAACGTTAAGGACGTATGCATTGTGGAGGAGTATCGGAGTGTCGGTGTATGGGCGACGCGTTCGAAATATAAACGTCGGAAGAAGAAGGAGGACAGGGCTAGGTGGGTCCACGGAAGAGAGAAAAAAGCAAGGAGGGACATGCTGATCGGTGATCACCGACGAATATCCAAGGAGATATGGTGAAGCAGCGGCAGAGGGAAAGGGGGAGAAAACAAAGCGAGAAAAGGGATCGGTGAGAAGACGAGGGAGGAAGGAAAAGGGCTAAAAGGAAGAAGAGGAAAGGAAAAACGTGGGCCCCTGGTGGCCGAGCGGCGAGGATGCTCGCGGGAGGAAACAGAAGGGGCAGGAAGAGGGAAGAAGGTGAAAAGGGAAGAAGGGAAATGAGGATGCGGAGGAGTAGGAGGACGAGGCCTACTGGAAGGCGGGGAAAAGGGGAACGGGAGGAAGCGGACTGCTTGGGCTCTTTTGCTGCAGCCGTACGAGACTTCCACGAATCCGGGACCTCCGCGGTCTTCCTCGCCGTTCTGCTGGCTGGCCGAGAAAGCCCAGAGTTGCAGGCCTGAACCCACAGACGATATTATAGCTTAACTTCATATTATTGTGCCCCTTATATGGCAGTTCATCGTATATCACCGCGCAGGCTGTTTAATCTTGCCAAAGGAGTCGGCCTCGAGCCCTTCGGGACGTGTCAGTGCCCCTTACGTGCTCCCAGGGCTTTCCTCCTGTCCGGGAACAGATTGGGGAGGCCTTACGTCTCCTTTCTGATTAGGCGGAATCAATCTGTGTTCATCGCTTCTTCGATTCAACAGGGATATTTTGGTTATTCTCGCTGTTCTTATACAGGGTGATCTACTTGAAGTTTCCCATGAAATCTTGACAATCTTCTAAAATTTTTAAAGCACCTTCACCTAGAGAAGATTTGTGATCATCATCTGATGCCATCCTCCTTTCCCTTGCTCTTGAAATAGAGTAAGTTTTATTGGAAACATTTTTTGAAAATATATATATTTTTAACTGTAGTTTAGGAGATAATTACGTGCAAATCTTCTAATGGGTCACCCTGTGCATTATTTGTTTGAGGTAAATATCTCAGTACCTGGACGCTTAAGCTGACATGAGTCCCAGTAAGTGGACAACTTTTTTAGACACTATTATACACGTCCTGACACTTGTATTGCACCTCAGTAACTAGGCATACTCTTTTATGATACTGTATTTTGTTCTTTTATTAGATATATTAAAATTTAAGCTTAAAATGAAATAAGATTAGCGTTAATGTTCAGGTACATTGTCGACTGCTTAGACATTTACCTTAATATATTCCTTACCAGTGGGATACACTACAGGTCGACAGTTTAAAATTATTTATTAAATGAAGATTGCCTGCTTAAACACACAATTTAAGCAACAGTACACGATTCTACTAATTTCTTTTTTTTTTACTTTGAAAGTCTGTAGGGGTTTAAATAGTTTAAAATATAGTTTAAAATTATTTATTAAATGAAGATTGCCTGCTTAAACACATAATTTAAGCAACAATACAGGATTCTATTAATTTTCTTTTTTACTGAGCATTTGAAAGTCTGTAGGGTTTTATTTCAATTTTTGTGATTGTATGTATGTATGTATGTAGGTACATATACATTTTATGTTTATTATATTGTAATTCTGTACTTGAACAGAATTATTATCAGTACAAACCTGATATCTCAAACTAATATATTTTATAATATAAACTGGTGTTCCTACATGAAAAAGTAGGTCAACAATATAGAATGCAACTTTTTGATAGCACACTTCGTTTTCGAGAAAATTGAGTTTGCCATGGTAAACGAGAAGTGCTCTGTTTGCCTGTTCATACCTCTCACTGTTAAGTGTCTAGATCTGAATGTCGCATCGGTGCACGCGTACTCAGGTAAAATTCAATTTTTCGAAAACTATCGAGAAAACAGTATAGTATAGAAATAATTTTTCAATCAAACTCTCTTAAGCATTCAATCTCACTTATATTAAAAAATAATAGTACTGAGAAATATGTAATATTATAAATTTAAGTACATGTTATATAACACTCCATTAATTAATAAAACAAGACATATCATTGGAACAGGAAGTAGAGTTTGATTCTAAACACTGCAGGTTACATGAAAGACGTTATTAAATCCTATAGCTATAAATTGAAACAGGTCACACTGACCTGGCATGAAGACTTCAATCTAGAATTAACGTTAGATCGCAGATCTGCAACAAGGGTAGATCTCTGACAAGGTTGAAACCAGTTTGGTCATCTTCCGAAAGAAAAGTAGACACGTTGGAGCAAGGCTTTTCCATAACCAGTTTTACTTGGCCCAGATACGCTGCTGATATAGTAGTCTTTGATCCTAGCTATGCGAAACTTTTGAAGTTGACACATCTTTATCAGCATGTCAGTCATATTCGCTACGATATCCGCAATGGCGCGTAGAAAATTGTTTAAGAAATTGCACACTTACTTCAGAAGTGGCACGACTCAAAAAAATATGTTTACTAATATATTACTTCATGCCAAACTGCTTTATGATTATAGTTCAGATATCACATTTCTTCAACTGATATTAGTAAAATATACTGTTCAGTTTTATTTAATTTGTGTACTTATTAAAAGTTTAATATCAAGCTTTACAATGAATACTATATATCTATGTGTTACTTTGAGTGCATATATACATATATACCTTTTTTTTATTTAACTGTAAAAGAAGAGAGACAAAGAAGGATCGAAGCACATATTTTTTAAGAATAAACTTTCTACATTTTCATGGAAATATTGCAAACGATATATAAATTCTAATTTGCAAATTCAAATAACATTACTTTGCTCTCATTACATAAATTCAGTACAAAAACTAAATATGTTGTTGAAAAACATTTGACGTACCAAATTATACAAATAAAAATACTGAAAGAAAACCAGACACATAACTCTAAAATTAAATAACATTTCTCGCTCTGAATTTTCGTAGTATTTAATAAATAATATTCAGCACAACTGCTCAGTTCCTTCACAAATGTAACTTTTAGGCTTTTTAATCACTCAATCGTTCTGAAAAATTAAGGCTCACCTGCTATCAGGAGTTACAACTCATCGATGCAGAAACATTTGCATGAATTAGATATACTCGATCCTATTTTTGCTTCCTGTGTATTTTATTAATAATATCAGTGAACAACAAATTCGGTATGTAAAACGTTGCAAACATGTTGCAACAACCTTGAAGCATAAATCCCATCGCACTCAAAGGGTTAAAAAGGTCGAGGGTGTCAGCTTGTGACCTCCTTTGCAACCACCGGTTGCTTCTAGCCTTCCAGATGCACTTCTAGCTCTCATAGCGAACTCGAGCTGCAGCTTACACTTTCAAAGGAAACTTTAAAGCATCTTTTAGAAATATTCGTGCTAGCTGTTCGATTTTCAGCCATTCGTCCAATGAAAAAGACTGAGGGAATCTTGTCGAGGAAGATTCTAAAACGACTGATCACTTTTCTGTTGATGTACTTCTGTGAAATGATATTCAATTAATTCATTCCTAGAAAGTATTTATGCATATCAGCTGCGATGAAATGCTATATTACCAATATGACATTACTAATTATAAATCAAACAGGAGAATAATTACTGGAGTATTTCTAAGAGACAACTATTTTGTAAGTTGAAAACATAAAATTCTCAAGAAAAGCAGAAAGAAAATTTCTATTTGGAAAATTGCTTAACTATAGCATTATAAAATATTTGTTAGCTGCAATTTCCTCAAAAATATATCATTTAAAAATGAAAATGATGATAAATCTACGTTTACAAGATGTTTCATGAAATTAAATGAAAACGAACAATTTTTCACCTTAGACAATTTTGTCAGGGGTACACGATAAATACTTATCGTGTACTAGGCATTATTAATTATAGAGAAATTTCTTCTACTGCTACACTAGTCTATTTCATGTACTAATATTCCAGGTATTCAGAGCATTTAAAAAAAAATGCTTAAGAAAGAAAAAAGTATCATCTCTACAGGTACAGGCTGAACAACAACATTATAATAATCTCCTATGATAAGTGGACTCACAGTTTTCTCTATTATTACTATAATTTAGTATCTAATCATAGGAATAACTAAACTATCCGGTTTGTAAAGTAGATACGTGTATTCTAAAGAGCTCCAAAGGCTTCCAAAGAGATAGAAACTGAAGTCACACACCTAATTTTCTTCATAAATAAAGAATGTTTCCTCGATCATTTTTACATGGCTATTTCACCTTCGTTTCCGCGAATAGAAATTTTACATATCGTATAACTTCCGGTCTCTTACGTAGCCAGTGCACAGCATGATACACTGGTACGCTGCTGTCGAGGAAATTATTAAACCGGCCTGGAAGTTACACCATGTTAAATGCAGTTGAGGAGAAACTGAGTTTGATCATATACGATCATAGAGTTTCATGATTAGCAGTCTACGATGTCCCTCTGGAATAGACCATGGAGTCACTTTATGAGTGAGCATGGATGGTATACAATAATTTATTATTTATGACACATATAGTGACGTAGGTCTTTTTTCGAACTATTTTCGAAGTATTAATAATGCTTTTTGTAACCTAATAAAAATTCTTTTTTTACTTTGGAGACTCTTATTATAGATTTTTTAGGGCTTTTTAGAAGAAATACATGCTTGCTGAACACGATCATGTTTACTGTCTTCTTCGTAATGCTTTAATAAATATTTAAAGCACAAAAGCGGGAATATAAATATTGGTACGCTCGAAGCGTGACATGTGATAAGAATGGAAGAACAGATAAAATGTTAATGAAAGAGCGGAATTTTATCACGTGTATTTAGTGTCAGAGTAACAAATATTTGATAAATATTCACAATATAGTATCAGGTGTTTCATGCAGTACAAATGTATTTGCACTGCACTTGTACGAAACGTATATGCCTATTAGTTTATGAGAATACAAAGACTGGAATATAAAACATTTAAATAAAATACTAAATAAATTAGACAAGTATTAAGTAACTTCTCTATATTCATAATTTCCATTCTCTGAATATTTATTACATTATTAAATTGTATACCATTTTTGTATACACATTATTCTTGAAAATTCATTCAGTAATTCTAAACTAGTCACTATCGTTTTTACTGTTAATAAAAGAAATCAGGTACAAGTAAAAGTATCTCTATCGCAAAAAAATTGGAACGATAATTAGCATCGTGAAACACCTGAGATCACTTTTCTCGGAAAAGGATTTTTAAATATTGAAATCACTTCCTTGCTGCATTTAATTAGCATAATCCTGCAATGATACGAATTTGCGGTGAAATTTGTGCCATCAAATAATTACACCTTTTAAGAATGCTCACCGTATTTGTAATCGATACGTCTTTACTGTATATTTGAATGAGAGGCCACGTTATCTCGCCTCGCATTCTCATAGGATTTCATTTTCGTAAGTCGCGGTATTAACCTCTTTTCTCGATCAGAACCTTTCACCGCGAGAACAGAGATTCGGATTACGATACAGAGGTGTATTTATGACATCACGAGGCCGAACGAGTGCAAATGAAAGTTGCAGGATTACTCTTACTCTCGCCGAGCGCGAAAGGAAAACTCGTTTGTTATGTGCAGCACCAACACTAATCGACGACCCTCGTATTCTGAATTCTGGTTTCACTCTATAATGAGTTGCTGGTATTGTGCCCCTTGCTATGTATATCAAGAATAACACTCGAATCAGGAACGTTTGAATTTTAGTCGTAACTATCCTCTGGACAACGAAGGAAATTTGTTATAGCTTAACAAATTTAAAAACAGTATATATACATAAAGAAGGCAAAAAACTAAGCACATGTATATAGTACATAGAAGAGGTGTTAACGTAGAATTGATCGTAAAATTAGTTTCAGTTATTAATTTTATAACTTCCTTTTTATAGTTCTAATTAGCGTAACTAATCGTGTAATTTATTTGTACATAATGATTCAATGAATGGCAATTAATATTGTAATAATTAATTGTATTAATATATATACATAGTACGTATTAATGTACGAAAACTAGGTAGCATGTACGTAATTTAAGTTGCTGCATTATTTATTACTGACATTGATATTAATTGTTAATTATACGTGGAAAGGTGTGAAATATTGAAATTGGGTGAAAAAAGGAAAAGAATCGTGGTCGACTCGATTGACTGTTAAATTGTCGTAATCTTGACAGAGTCCTTGAAAGGAAGCAATCGATTTTGTGGTGTTCTAGGTACAGGTGATATATTTATCTATATTACATAGATTATACTATCTATAGGTACGTAGAATAGAGTAGCGTTGGTTGTGTATCTTACGAATTTCTTTACCATCACTGGAAACGGAGCACATAGTTTCGTTTTTATGAATGTGACCAATCAACTAATTAATCCACGATTATTATCAGCTGAAAACAACTTCGAACGAAATATATCACGCTCGGTAGATAGATACGATCAAGTTACTATTACAAGAACTATGATAGGACACACAAGACTTTAATAGAGATCCCCCATCCTGCGAATATCTCTTATGAGTAATAGTTCAATATAAACCTGACCTTAAAGAGCAATTCAAAGAATAAAGAGTCATATATTAAATATTATTTGTTAGTCATATATTAAACAGTATTTGACAGTAAACATAATTATGAAAGTAAATTTTCCATTTTTAAAGAGATAATCGTTTTCAACCAAGTTTAAAACATACTAAAAATCCCTTGAATCTTTAAAAACACTTTAGGCAGCAAAATTAATTATTGAAGACGTACTGTCAATTTATAACATGCTTCCAGAATCTTTGTTTTCTTAATTGAATAATTGAGTTCCTGTTTTAAATACTTCAAATTCATAAAAAAAATTAAGAGAAGCTCATACTTCTCAAGTGAAACAACTTTCTGCAGTCAGACAATTATTTTTGAGTATATACTGCACTGGAGTCCATCACAGTGGAATTAAAAAAGAATGCACAGAATAAACAGAATTATGCAGAGTTCAAAATAGTGTAACAGTGTAATAACGTGTTACAGATTCTACAAAGTTGAGATTCTAACGTTGAAAAATCGCTACACTCGTATTAAAGTTAGAACTCAGTGCGTCTTCGGAGCTGCACGTGTCCCCTTTGCTGTCAGAACAGCGCAATGTCGCAGGCAGCCGCAAAAAAGTACGAGCTCACTCGGTCCGACCGTTTCGCCCACATGTGTATTTTTTCTTTTGTCACGGGACCTTTTGCATTCCACGGTGGGGGATCGGGCCGCAACGAGCAACGAAATTCCACTTAAGGTCTTGTTGCACCCGTTCAAAAGGTATCCGTGTTCCTTTGACATCCGCGTGCACGCGCCATCCCTGCACCCACGCTTCACGAGAGGGTTCCAAATGCAATTGACTGGAAAACGCTGTGGCGCATCTGTCATAAATGCAGTTTTTGTTTAGGGGACCCTCGAAGCTCGTTACTACGTATTTCGAGGTTTTATTAGCGACTTTATTTAATAGAGACATGACAGAAGATTCAGAAATTCTTTAAATATTCGGTGAATGAAATATGTATAAATTTTGTAAGTGAGAACTAGCCTAACTCGAGTCCTTTTTTTGTTTATTTACTTATGATGAAGATGTTTGTTATTTTTCAGGAGAGTAGAAAAGTGTGATTGCCTATTTCTTAACGTAGTATTTGAAATAGTTTATAATTTCAATTTTCAATTTCTTTTACTTATAACGTAACTTAAATGGATTTTTATTGTTCTAATAAAATGAAGAGAGAGCAGTAAGATGTTGTATAAAAAACAATTTGGGGAAAAAGGACTTGAGTTAGTCTGGCTCACAGGTAGAGAATTTAGCCTTCAGTTGTCTTGTGCAACACTGACTTTAAACGTGTTCGTGACTCTGTTGGTGGTTGATATTCTTCTTTCGGCAGGAATCTTTAGTTTCAGTTGTTACAAAGTAGGTAAATGTTCGTTTCAGATTGAGGAACTCAAGTATTCTCTCGAAAATCAATACATGACGTCATTATGTCATTCCATTTTAGATAATGATTTAAGGGTCTGGGTATTAAACACATAAAATTAGATAAAGTAGTATAGTAGTATTTATTTGAAATATAAAAAGTTAGGTACTGATCAAGTGTTGTGGCATTACAATTTTTAAACATTAAGAAAGTGGAGTTAATTACTTTGGTCTGTGAATGTCTTATATGTATCAACATGGAATTTCATTGTTTAAACTTACAATAGGAAAATATTTAAAAAAAATATCTGCATCATTGTACACTCTAAGATTGATCCTTTAAAACATGATGGAGTTAAGTATCTCACCTTCTAAATACTGTGAAAAATCAAAATTACTTGAAACATCTTAATAACTCCTTAACACATAATTAAAATAAACCTACTTTATAAAATTTAATAAGAATAAAATTTCTATGCAACATGGGTTGTTTTATATTCTAAAATTTCATGTTTCAGAAAGTTAAGGCATAAATTCTGACATAAACATATATTATTCATTATCTTCTGCAATACTGTATTTAATAATTACATAAATTATCTACAAAACTTAACGAATCACTCGCAAACCTATATCCACTCTTAAAACCCTACAATCACCCGCAAAATAACATTTCACATATTTCCAGAGCCGCTTTATCGAACTTTCGTTTCCCATTTAAGACTTGAAAACCTTCCAGAAACGAACCCAATCAATTCTTAAACAACTCACAATAAAGTCGATCAGTTTACCGCTTAAGCTGCTCGTTTACGACACAACCGAATCTGTACAGAATACTGTGACATGCAACGATCGTTGAAATGACGGCAATTTAAATTTCCCCTCTAAACTCTGGCTTACGATTCCGCAGGACACGTACCTGGCCGAGGAACAGCGGAGTTACACGAATCTGCCACGAGAGCGTGCAAGTAACGTCGAGTCGCACGTAGCACAGAACGGTCGAGTCCAGCGGTCGATTTTACGATTAAAATGAATATTATACGCGTGTACAGTCGCTAATAGGACCGTGAAACGATCGACGAGCCTGACCAGTGAGACAGTGATACAGAAAGACGCGAATCAAGGGGAAACTACGCTCGTATAAACGAACCGGCGAAAACCTAACCTTCAAATCTTTTCTCGCCGAAGATTTACCGGCTTGTTTGACAACCTCCACAGCACACACGCAAGAGGTGAGTGAGACATAGATCATTTCTGTCGGCGTCGCGATAACGTGCTAACGTATAACTTGTAACGTTCGAAATCGAGCGTCGTTGTTCCTCGTATCGCGATTAATAATATGGGAGCACGATTGGCGCGAACCCGCGTGCCAAGCGTGAAAAATCGCCATCTACGTATGGTACAGAGCTGGTAAGGTTGCACCTGAAAAAGGGGATCTACAGTTGGACCTCGATAACTTGAATGTTAAGGGAAGAGCTAGGATCTTGGAGTTATAGGGGTTTCGACTTATGGAAGTTTTCGAGTTAGAGAGGTTTAATATATGGAAATTCGACTTACAGAGGGGTTGTGGGGTTTGTGGTAGAGTTAATTTGTTGATTGTAATCACTTAAATAGAGAAAACATTCGGTTTCGACTTGGAAAGTGTTAGGGTCTTAGGTTTCCTTTTAGAGCTCATTTTACTCAGAATTTTATTCGACGTAAACGCGAAGGCGACAGGTCGAGTTAGGACAAATGATTAGCTTGCATGAATATGTATGGGCGGAGGGGTAGAGACGCGGCATGTCACCTTATGTTTTCCAGTATTCATTTGTTTGACAAATTAGGACACATAGTTGTGAGTTCGAGTGAGAGAGGTAGCCACGATAAAAGTTAAATTTATAGTGGTAACTTTTAACTTGTGGGGACCTGGTAATTCTAAATTCGAGTTATAGGGGTAAAAATACACCTAAATATGTGGTTAAATTCGGGTTAAAGTGAGTTTTATTTCGATTTATAGAGGTTTGCGTAGCTGAGCGGAAGGGAGTGAACAAAATTTACGTTTTATAAAGGTTTTCGAGTTAAAGAGGTTGGAGTTGTTAGGTTCGACCGTATCTGGTGACTGTAGATAGGGTAAGAGCACATAATACTAGACATTAGCTATATCTTTACAGAATAAAATATAACAAAGCAGACAAACTACAAAAGTAATAACAGGGAATCCCCTCTTTACTTCTGCAGTTTAGTTGTTTTGTTGCGTTTTATTTTTTAAAGATATAGCTCGTGTTCAGTATTAGGTGCACTTACCCTAGGACCACCTGATTTCATATGCACTTGCAATTATAGTATGTTATTGGCCAAAGTGGTCATACCTACAGTCGAACCTCGATAACTCGAACCTTTTCAACATGTTGAAAAATTGTCTTATTTTTTAATTATTGAAAAACTGAAAATAAAATTTAAAAAACAGATCGTCATGGGCAACGTAAAGTCCCTAAGAATATCTCTTGCAAATTTGAAGTAAATCGGTCAAGTGGTTCTCGAGATATGCTATCCTCCACATTTAAAAATCGAATTTCAAAAAAAACGCGTCTAAAGTTGTAGATATGTAGTTTCTTGTATATAAATAGCAGTACTTCACCAAATAATTCTCTGTCGTTCAAAGCTGCCTAACTTAATTAATTTTTAAGACATCGATATGAAAATTTCAGGATACACTCTTGAAACCTGAAGTTCCCCAAACGTGTAAGAAACAAAAGATCGACTTTTTAATCTACCTAGCTAGTTACAACCCCTTAACTGGAAACCCTCCTAGTGTTGGCAGCACTCACTGAAAATAGAACAAGATTTCCAGTGAAACTGATCGCATTGTATGTCCATCTGTGTCTCAGGTGCAGCTTTACCAGTTCTGCGCAGTAGTAACCCCTAGCAAACGTTCGTCTAGCCATATTAAAAAAATACGAGGTTGCAGTAAATTACACTTTCCTCGATGGGGAACCCATATTCGAGTCCCTCGTTCGATCATTAAAGGGCGGAAGTACATCGGTTAAGGGATCATTCAGCGATTGTTTTCGCCCCGGAAATACGTCAATTCCAATTCCAGGGGAAAACCGCGGGTTATTGTTTCGTTCTGTGCAGAGCGGGCCGAGTGAAGTGTTAGTAGTTTTCTGCGAAACTATTGTAGGTGTGGACTTGAATATTTTGTTGGTTTTTAATTGAATGGGATAATAGTTCGAAGTACAACGAATTTTTGTCTGCAGCCTCTGCTGGAGACACAAAAGGGCATTTTTTGTAATGGAATTGCGTATTGATTTCCTGTTTGTAGGGTAGCTTTTATGGAACGCAATATTTACTTGGTACAGTTTTTTTTATTGTTGTTTGTATTGTGAAGGAGTTATGGCAGGGAGAGTCTTTCTGGAGAGAAACTTCGGGGAAACGTGAGGCGATATTGAACCCTTAAATGGGGTGGTGCGGGTTAGAGTGTTCGTAGTAATTGAACTTTCAATGTTTGATAAGGAAAATATTCGTGGATAATTTGGATACGGATATTGGTCAAGTAGAAAGGTGTGAATTTTTTATTTTTTGTTATGGTACTTAAATATTTTTTATTGATATACTGATACTAATTTCACGTCAGTTGAAAGTTAAATTGTAAACAGTCTGGATTAAGATTGAGCGACTCAGTAGAATGGAGACACATGCCAAAATATTATAAATTTACAGAAAAATGTTAACTAACAATTGAATTTAATGATAAATGACTGTGAATAAAACGTTGATTCATCTTGTCTTATTAATATTAAATTGTCACGAATGTTTATTGAATGACAAAAACAATAATTGGAGCATAAGTATAATAGCTATTATAGATAGATAGATACATCTCAGTAGTTTTATTATTGAGTTCCACTTAGTAGTTCCACTTCGTGGAACAAAAATAGAAAAATTAACATTTGCATGTATCTACATATGACATAGTTCTTCCCACTGAGTTTTACAATTATTCAAAAATGAGGATTGAAATGGACAAAAAATCATCGACCATATTCAATTCTTTATTTAATTAACCCTAACCCCAGTAAAATATTAATTTCTGTTACTATATTACAAATTTACTGCAAATGAAAAGGTTCTTCACTTTTGCTAATATTTGAATCGTACAAAATTAAGCTATACATTTGAAAGTATTAGAATTTAAATTTAAAAGTAGTAGAAAGTATATAGAACTTTTTACTATCACAAAGCTGGCAGATTAGGTTGGCAGGACTCATTGAATCAGTATGCCTATTAGTGCCAGTACTGTACAAATTTAATTTTAATAATAATTTGGCACAAATTACTCTCAAGAAAATAGTCGTTGAGGTCACCATTACTGATACTGAACCAATGTAACGTCAAGTCACCACTAGTGATATTAAAACGGTGGTCCCCATTCGAAGGTAAAATAACACGTTAGAACACTGAAAAAGGGGTACAAAGTTGGATTTACAGAAAGTTTGTCGGACATTTAAACTGCAGTGGTTTTGACAATAGAAAGTTGCCAGCGCGGAAACGTTGATTACCATCGGAGACGCTGCCGAGTAATTTCCATTAATGAATTCTGAAAGCATCGCGATGGCGTCGAGCAGCTCCTCGTTTTCTAGCTTTAATGTTTTTTTCTCCTCGGCCGAGATCCCACGACGGTCCGCCGCGGATGGCGGCTGGTCGTTCGTTCAAGGAAATGGACAAAAAATTTTAATTTCTTCAGCATGTGTACCGGAGGTGACGGATCGGGGCGATAAACATTCCTCTCGTTATTCTGGTCAGCTTTCGGCCTCGTGTACATGTCCAAAGGCAAAAACATTCGATTCTCTGAAACGCGATCCTCCAGTTCGTCCTTGCGCGGTGCACGTGCTTTTATTTGCACTTCCCTGCAACCGTTCAAATCTGCTGCAGTGAAGGGTCCACAGTGGTGGCCCTCCAGGGAGAATTCGGGAAAACCAGTGTCCTTTGACCCTCGCTACCTTTGGGATTTCCGGTAATATGTGTCTGGAATTTCCACTGGTTACATTGTAACAGAAATTCGTGTGTAATATAGCTTGCAAGGAGAATGCACCGTGAGACAATAATCGATTTCGATGGAACTGAACATACTGCATCTACGTGAGAAATAAATCGATACGTGTCCGAGATTTTTATCGAATAGGCATTAATAGTGAGGATTTTGGCATCTAAGGTTTAGCAAGAATATTTCGGTAATATTCCAATAACATTTCAATAATATTTCGATGATATTAAAACTAGTAGGAACTTATACAGAAGCCAAAATAGTTAATAGAGTTAGAAAATGTGAGAACAAATCTTCATGGATTTTATTAATTATTTCGACTTCTATATAAGTTTCTACTGGTTTTAGTATTATATATCGAAGTATTAAGTATTATTGCTAAACTTTGAATACCAAAATCTGTACTATGAAGACCTATTCAGTAAAACGCTATTTGTCGATTTATTTTTCACATAGATACACTATGTTCAGTTTCATCGAAATCGGTTATTGGCTCATGGTGTATTCTCCTTGTTAGTATATCTATGAGTTGAGCAGACAGACAGGAGTAAAAAATTATTTAATTATTTAAAATTCTTGGAGGTGGAGAATAAATTGTATACCGAGGCTGTTGGTGAGTTAAATATTTTCCTCGGGCTTCGGTGTGTTTAAAAAGTCGGATGAGGAGAGCTTTCTAAGGACAACGCTCGAATATTCAAATATCCAAATTTTCACAGTTTTAAATATTCAAAATTTTGGCAGAGGTAGATACATGGTGGAACGTTAATTGTTAGAGTCTCATAAACTATTGCAATATATTCCAAAAGTGGATACTGACGTATTCGGCTTGAGGTAGTTCTTAGCTAAACGCAGAAGTTAAAAGCTTCGTTGAAATTTTGAGGAAAACTAGTTTGGGTTATAAGAAACCCTTGTGCAAAATATGGAATCGATTTATCGTATAGTTATCGAGAAGACATTAATCAAAGTTGGTACATTTTAATATTGTAACATATGGCAGAATCGAAAAGACTGCTTCTCAGGCACTTTTTATGTCTGAAACAGGAAAAATATGTTCAAGAACGTTACCAAAGTTAAAACGATGTTATATTGAAATATTGTGAAAGGAATATATTAATTCCAATAATACTATCTATATAAATTTTTCGTAATTGCTAATGAAGACAGAGATTTGTGTAAAAATTTGTCTGTCAATTACAACGAAGCTAGTTAATTATAACTAAACACTAGTCAATTGAATATCCTATTTTCGTATTGCAACCATTATATTGAAATTTAACATTTTTCAATAAATCTAAATAGTATTAAAAATTAGTTACAATTTTATACTCATCGTTTAGCAAGGAACTCCCATTTGATCAAAATAAATGACTAAGAGCTACCTTAAATACTTTAGTGACTTCTGAATACTGGCAAAGATTTATTAAAACGTGAGCATCATATTTGGAAAGCTTTTCTCACGAACGATTTAAATTTGTCCATTTTCAATCTGTTTCTATTTATAAACGAGTTGTACAGCTACAGTAAACATCAATAATTTCGAGCTTATTCAAAGAGGATTATTTAATGCAGTTTTAACTAAAGAATATGTATTGGTTCGTACATAATATAGAAAAATGAGTTTCAGAGGATTAGAAACGGTTTTCCCCAACATGCTGCATGCAACCTTTGTTTCAAAGAAGAACGTCCCTGTCGAGTCTCGAATCCGGATTTTCCAGGTTGTAATTTGGTATTCTTGACCTGTGACCACTATAACTCTCCAAAACTTGTCTTGGACGTTTTTTGTACCATAGAATACTGGTATCTCTAATGAACCATTTCTGTATTAAGAAAATAGTTCCTAGTAATTTTCGTGTTGGCTACATCGAATTATCTCCTTTCCTTCAAATAACAGTTATAATCTAGACTATAAGAAACAATGTTATGATACTACTGGAACAGTAATTTTGCAAAATGATATTTTCGGGGTTATATATTTTAGAAAATACTGAAACATCGAGGTGGCTCTCGACAATAAAGATGGGCGTTGTGCTAGTGTCAAGGATGATTCATATCCTCGGGGATTATGGCTCCGAATCTCGGAGGAGGTCTTTTGTATTTTTCTTTTCCATGCATCTGCACTATGCACACATGGCATAAATAAATTGGAATATATAGGGTATTGCATAATCTGTGATCAGAATTTTGGAGATGAGTTCAGCGTATGAAAATGAGGAAAAATGTACATAAACATGTAAACTACTTACTTATATAGTAACAGGAGTGCTACTTTCGTGAGGATATCAATGAGTAATAGAAACAGGATCCTCATGAGCACATAGAAACTTTGATGAGAAATATGAAAGTTTCGCAAGTACATACTTGTTAATATATTGATATTACGTGTGATCAATAATTCTGCATACGATGCTAGGAGAAATATATCTATCCCTTGCAATTTCTCAGTTAGCAAAAAATAGGAAGAAGCTTTTTCCAAATCTGGTATATAATAAATGGAAGGATTTTCCAAATTTAGTCATCAACTATTTTTGTCATTTTTTTTTTATCATAATATGTAGAGTACTTTATTCCTTTCTTAAAATTCCAATTCGATATCACTGAAAAATTATTATTACTGGTTAAAACTTTCAAAGTGGTAATTGAAATTCTTCCAATACTAATGACGTGGATGGAAACCATCTCAGCACTAAAATATTGCAAGATTAATACTTCTAGGTACTGGCCAAAGCTCTTAAAGTAGAAATTGAAATTGCCCCAATATTAATGTCGAGCGGAGTGAAATAATTCTAGCATTAAAATATCGTAATATGAATGATATTAACTCGTTTTTGAGGTATTCTGTTTCTCTGAGGATTTTTTGAAGTTCCTGAGATCTTTTCCATCATACCATTTGGTCATCTGTCTTCACAGGAACTGTTCCAAGTGGGCACCTTTAGCTTGAATGCAATTTCTAAACGTCTTATCATAAACGTCCTTACCCGTTCGAAATTGCCAGGTGTTTGAATTCACTGGCGACCTTCGTCAATATTGGAGTACCTACCTCAACGTTATCTACTGTTTGTCAAAAGAATTATTGAAACAGAGAAATGAGGTCATACCGGACATATGTTTATAAAAACCTATTTCTTCTCATTTTTTACCAGAAAACTAAGAAAGCTTCATCTTATTTCACTTCATCCTACAAAAATCAAAGTAAAAAGTAACAGAAGCAGTAATATTTCCCCTTTCATACTCCAATCAGCTTCAGTAATTATCGTCTCTCCATAATTAAGTCCATGAATAATCACCAAAAGAAATTTCTGTATTCTACTAAAATGCAGTCTTTTACAACATAATTTGGCATCATTTGCTATCAATGTATTACTTTAGCAAAAAATTGCTTCACAATGCATATAAAAATATGTTCAAATAACTACTATTACCTAATATTACAAATTAAAAAAGCAGTTCTAGAATGGTTCATGAGAAATCAGCTAAATAAGAGAGTAAATGAAGAATCAGAGGATATCTTGGAGACTCGATGAAAAGACAATTCGACAGGGAGAAGTGGACAAAAAATCGTTGCCCATGGACGACGCAACAAAGCGTTGTAACCTTGGCTTGTTTCCACCGCAAGAAAAGTCGTCAAAGTGTATAAAACGGCCACTCTCACTCTCGCCATCGATAACGCCACTTCCTTTTTACTTCTTTACCTCTTTTTCTTGCGCCTCTTCTTCGGTAACGCGACGACCTTGGCGCAGGGGGACGAATGTACATACGTACGCTTTGACCATTCGTACGGAACAATTGTTCGATGAGTGAAATTGCTGGTCAGGTCGCATTACTCATCAAATTATGTATTCACTCTGGAGAAATAGCACTCGAGGGAAACCAGGCTTTGTTCCTTTCGCTGGGTGAACACGAATCGACACTTCCCACCGATCGAAAGTGCCTGGACGTTTATGAGATACATAATAACAGCTTATGAATATTACTTAGTTTTTTGCTTCACGAGTTTCCTCTGCTGGCACGTTAAGGAGTTAATTTGAAGAGTAGTGTATCAGTTACTTACTTGATAGATAAACGGTTATTAACATAAGAGATAAGTGAACAAATTATTAGCTGCTTAAGGAGGTACTCTAGTCTAGACAGAAAGTTTTCAAGTGTTCTTTGACATTTTTGTTTTGTACGGTAACACATTTTTGTGTGAGATTTTTTCGTATATTTTTTGTCTATTTATAAGAGGTATACAGAATTTTTTAAATGTAAAAGTATTGGAAATTGTAAGAGATACAACTGCTTTAGTACAGTCTCTTCTCTTGAAAGTGTCTTCATGATTGCCATGATTCCGAGCGTTCTGCTTATCTAAAATGAACGAATCGAGAATAACCTTGTTCAATATGAAGGTGGCTATAGTTGGACCTAGCATTGTGCAAAAATATTGAAATCAAAAAATTTGGCAGCACATTAAAGTCAGATTATCGATTTTTGTGCCTTTCTTTATCTTTGGTATGTTAAAAATAATGCTAAAAAACATTAGATTTTCAAAGTTCTAGTTCAGATGATATAAGTTCCGGATTAAGGCTTCTAACTTTATTAATTTTGCTAATCTGGTAATTTTCATTGGCAAAAATATTGTTGAGGGCATATACTTTCAGAAAATGAGATTTAAAAAAATCGACATTTTTCAGTTTCTAGACTAGAACACCCTCTTAAAGAATTTATGATTTCTCCGTTTTCGTTGAGTTCAACGTTTTAGTTGACTTGATTCGATGTTTAGAACATAATCTGTATCAAAAGTGTAAGTCGTTATATTTCAAGAGGTTAAGGGTCTAAAACAGTAACTGAAATCAGTCCTTGTACGTAAACCTGGGATTTTATTTAATTTATGCAAATTTATGTTTCTCTAAGCGTAGCTTAAAAATGGAATCTAAATAAAGTTCCATTTCACCCTTTAAATTTAAATATTAAAACATCTACTGTATTTCGAATATTTCATACTTTTTTACACATATTTATGCAAAATATGCATTATCCTCTGCATGCACATTAATTACACTGTTAGACAAATTTTGACTTTTTTTCGATTTTGTAAACGTGAATAAACATTTCTTATAGATTTCGACGTGCTGATTACGAATCTGCAAACCGTTTTTTTCCAGAACGTACAGTTTTTGAAAAAATCAATTTTGAAAAAAATGACAAATTCTCAACTTTGGGATTTTTTTCTGCTTTTACCGTAGTAGTTATTTGGTTGCTCTTTGCACGAAATGATTCTGTGGACTCTCCCGAATAAAATAATATAAATAGTTATTAGATTATAAACATCGAAATAGGTTTAAATAACAATTAAAGTGAAAAGGACACCCAAAACGCACCCATTTTTGCTGATACTTTTCACTTTATTTCAAAAAATAAGGGTCTAGGAGAAAATTTGACTATATCACGCGATAGAGCAAACCTTTCTACTAAGAAAGGCATCAGGCGAATGTTCAAAATTATTTTTGTTTTCAATATAGAAATAAAATAGTTTGGCGAAACGCGCGGCGGAGACAGTGGTACTCAATGACAGCGGCGCGCGCGGAGGACGCTTTGCCTACCGCCTGCCGTTCAGCGGTCCCTATACGCATTGACGTCATTGAGTACCACTGTCTCCGCCGCGCGTTTCGCCAAACTATTTTATTTCTATATTAAAATCAAGAATAATTTTGGACATTCGCTTGATGCTTTCCTTAGTAGAAAGGTTTGCTCTATCGCGTGATACAGTCAAATTTTCTCCTAGACCCTTACTTTTTGAAATAAAGTGAAAAATATCAACAAAAATGGGTGCGTTTTGGGTGTCCTTTTCACTTTAATTGTTATTTAAACCTATTTCGATGTTTATAATCTAATAACTATTTGTATTATTTTATTCGGGAGAGTCCACAGAATCATTTCGTGCAAAGAGCAACCAAATGACTACTACGGTAAAAGCAGAAAAAAATCCCAAAGTTGAAAATTTGTCATTTTTTTCAAAATTGATTTTTTCAAAAACTGTACGTTCTGAAAAAAAACGGTTTGCAGATTCGTAATCAGCACGTCGAAATCTATAAGAAATGTTTATTCACGTTAACAAAATCAGACCCGTGTTGAACAGTGTTATTAATCACTTTGATGTGTCATTTTTAATGTACTCATGATATCCAAAATTATTAAAACAAAATTTAATTGAAAATTCGTAATAAAGTGTTTATTTGTTGTCATAAAAATTAAACGACATTAAATTTAAAAAAAACAACACGTTGACCGCCACGTTGGTCACACATAACCGCATATTGTTTCGTTTATGACGTCATGGTGGTCATCAGTGGCCAGAGTACCTGATTATTAAAATACTTTCGTGGTGCTTTGAGCAAAAGATGTGAACATGGCGTGGCGGTCAACGTGTTAAAAATATTAAAGAAATTCTACTTGCACATATTCGTCCTTTTATAAATAATATATAATATAACCTTTGGAGTCTCTCACAGGATAAAAAATAAAGAAAAAATGACACTACAGTCGCAGTTCTATTACAACAGTGCACCACAATTATTTTAATACCCTGCAAATCACGTTCTACGATATTGCATTACATTTCAGCTAATTGCAGCGATTGTCTCTCGACGCATATTCCTTGTAACACCTACGCATGTTAATACCATTCGCTCAGCGATAGGCCGCCATTTGGATATATCATTATCCTCCTCAGCGATGATTCGCCAGTAATGCAACACGATAATTTCTTTTCCTCGGCTTGCATATTCGACCTACGTTCGTCCCCTGTCTTCCCCTCCGTCAGTCGTTTTGCAAAGTCAGCCGTTCCTTCAGTCTTGCGAACTCATTAGACGCAATAGAAAGCGAAACGTCCCTTTTTCAATGTTCTTAAACGCGCGCCAGATATGAAAGATTTGCACATTTTCTAGGCTCCTTGTTTACAGTTATCCCCTCGGAGGGTGCAGCTTCTTTTGAGCCTACCACAGCTCACTTTTCGACCACCTTCGTCGTCTGAATGCTCGTTAGTTTCATTTTTTCCGCGGCTTTTCCCGCAGCTC
This sequence comes from Calliopsis andreniformis, assembly GCF_051401765.1. NCBI lineage: Eukaryota > Metazoa > Arthropoda > Insecta > Hymenoptera > Andrenidae > Calliopsis > Calliopsis andreniformis. The sequence goes on along the minus strand of NC_135067.1, from coordinate 8,912,128 downwards.
GCGAGTTACGCTTACTTTTATTTACGCTGGGTTTACTTGGATTCGCGCGTTGTCGACTGAGAAACGAATGGAACTGCATTGACAGTTTCTGTGTAGAGGGTAAACGTAATGTAGCATTAAAGGGGACATTAATTTATTGGTCTCAAAAATCGAGGATCTTTTTTCATTATTTTGTGAAGTTGAGACCAGAATATTTTGGTAAAAGAATTCTTCGAAATTAAAGTTTATTAATATCTGTCTCATATGTATGCAGATATGTGTTAGATATGAACATATGTTTAACTGGAAACTCTCTCTGAGGAGTGTTGGCAGCACTTGCTAACTGCATTTGCAATCAATGCTGTCAACACTCATTAAAGGGTTTCCAGTTAAACTGATCACCCTGTATGTGACACCTCGCATAAAATAATATTTCCTCACATTCGTATAATAATTCATATAATACTATATCACATACACTTTAAAATTATTTGGAAAAATGTTCATAAATAGAACCTTGGTACCGTGCTTACTATAGTAATAGTAATAGCAATATATGTTACGCAGATAAAATGGGAGTTCATACGACATGCAAAGCACGTCATCGAGGGGTTAGTAATAATAATGTTGTAAATGATGACTGATCTGATTTTCGTCGGTGGTTTAGAGCACGAAGCTTGTATCTAGCAAATTGATGTACAGTGGTGAATTTTGAAGAAGCCTTTAAAGCTGTGTTCTTTACGACCGTGGGAAGGCTGTCGCGTCATTTTGTCTCCGCTCCACCAAACATCGTAATGTATGATGACAGATAGTGACTCGAGCTATACAAACCAGTGCACTATTTTCGACTGGTTAATTTACTGTTAGTATTCGCTACTGGAGCGGAAAGTATGACTGATCGTAGTTCTATTTTAACAACTTTTTGTATCTATTTATTATTGTCGTCTTTGGAAGAATTGAATCCACGACCACTAAGTCATTTCTCAATCATACAGTTATTGAGTTCCAGATTTAGTATAGATATTCAGGATTGATTAGTTATTTGCTTACTTTGATAATCGAGCTTTCTAAGTTAGAGAGCAGTCAAGTATAGAAATAAAATATTATAAAATAGACGTTGCACAGTTTAATGATTTTTCTGAATTTTTATGAAGCTTTAAAGGTTGAACAAAAGAGGGTACACTTGAACTAATATTATATCTAGTTTTATTCGTTTTCACAAAATAAGGTAGAATTGTGAAAATTGTGAAATTTGACGTCTTCTTAGTAAAATAATAATAGTTTCTCAAGCTCCCTTCTTGAATTCTTCATTTTACTGATAAAATAAAGCTCGTAAAAAAGGACTGAAGTCAAATTTGTAGTTGAAATTAAGGAATGTCACTAAACTGCATAGTTACCATAAAATACATAAATGAAAAAGTATGCACATAGTTATTATGAAGAATTCTCAACATTTGATATAAATTATGTCATGTGATAACTCTTCCTGATTCATATTATATCACTAATAATAAATTCTGTTTTTAATATAACGCATTTCTGCTTCCAATTGCATTTATTATCAGTAAGCAGTTAATTTATGTTTCTTCTCCATTCATTTTGCCGATTCACCTTTGATATGACTCGTTTTAAGAAAATTGAAACTTAATCGTGCATTTAACACAGAGTAAACAAGGATGTATTCTTAATATTCAATGACTGTGTACAATAAAATTCATTCGTGTTTCACGCGAGATCGAAGACTCGTGTCGTAAACTAACGTGCGCGATGAAAAATTTATTTGTACCGATAATGTTGGCTGAATGTCTGGTCGACATGGCGTATCGATCTCGAGGTTATTATCAGCAGATATGTCTAACGAGTTGCACGAAAGGGTGCGTTTAATCGCCGTAAGAATTTAACGAGTCGATTTTATGGTTGACTGGATTACTAAAATCGCAATGCGTCATTGATAAATACACATATATTGCGCATGAAATTTGTCTATGATATCGTAAATCCTGATCCTTCGTAATCACGGTTATCAATTTAGTATTTAAAGCATGTATTACACTACTGTCTTGTTTTTTAATTTGTCATATACGATATTGAAAATTATAGATCAAATTCTGTGAGCAAAGTTTGACTGAAAATTTTTAAAAAAATTTTGTCTTATAGTCAGGTATATTAGGTGTTAGACAAAGTGGTTTAAAAGGATGTATGGTACTTGTAATAAAAGAAAGTAATAATACTAAATTATAAGCAACAAAAATTGGAAGTTTTGTAAAATTTTGTCTCTGTGATTTTGTATTTCGAAGATATATATACATTAGATATGCTCAGATACAAGTTTGAATATTTGAAAATTGGAATATTTACAATTTAAAATTGTAAAAATTTTTTAATTAGAAAATGTGGAATCGTTCAAGATAAACTTGCCTGTAATTAGAATGAAAATCGTATCAATCACCACTGGCACCTTTCAATAATATTTTATAAACAATTTGCTTCGCAGGAAATTATTCACTACATATCTACTACATATCAAACTATTTACTACTATTTACTATAGTTTATTTACTTACTAATAATAAGCATAAAACAAAATATTATTTAAAGATAAAAGTGTTTTCAGTACTTAATCAGTAGTATGAATCTGAAATTTCTTAAATTAAAAATGAATAAAGAGCAAACGAGACGAATAAGATTGTAGGTAACTTTCATAAGTTATACACAACGTAACTCTTAAAGGAAAAAAAAGGAAAACAGTTTACTAAACTAATGATAAAATATTCTATTGGTTCCTTACCCTGCACTGAAATAGATTTCAGAAGAATAAGTCGAAGCGAAGAATAGCAATTGAGAGCCTGGAACTTTCGTAATTACCGACTACGTAGCCGAATAACACTTTGCTACTTCTTTCTTTCGTTCCTATTCACGCGACGTTCTGAACTTCTTTGTAGGAATAACATGTAAAGCGTACGTTGAAGCTAGGTGGGTAAAATCTATGGGTGGTGTCCGAGTAACGGTTCATCTACCCTCCGTTACTATAATATTTCAGTCTCCTTTTCCCTTTTTTATCAACCTCTTAAGGGGTAATTCCTATGTAGACGCACAGGAGCATAGGGGTGTCTTCGAACTTTTATGGAGCAGAAAGTATTCAACCTATCCATTTCAAACTTTGCGTGTACGTTTGTGCATATTGTATTATTTCACATGAAATTTTTATTTAGGCAGTGTTGCATACTTAAGAGTTCGTGAAAAATATTCTCATTTATCTTATTTATCACTTATATCCAGCTACTGAGTACAATTTGAGCGTCGAAACATCTATAAAAGTACCTAACAAGCTAGAACATTTGACATTTTACACGTCCAGGTACTCTACCTTACCAGGGACATCTACCTTACATAAAAATCTGCAGTCTAGTTACAGTGCTACCACCAGGTTAAGGGTTAAATCCCTTCAAAACTCACTGAAAAATGGTACCACAAAACTTCTCCACATCGCCTCGTCTCGCCAGCCCCAAAAAATACTAACACGGTTACGTAGGGACGTAATTCAACTCTTAAAAAGCCAAGGGCCAATTACCTGCTCAGCCAATGGAACCGAATATCGACAAAAAATAGAGTCGATCGGTATGGCTTCCGAGAGGATCGCTTAACCGAGGGTGCACCCGGTATAAGGAACGCAGACGACTCTTGGCCCACGGGTTGGGAGGCCAGCTGCTCTCTAACGAAAAAGTACAAGTCAGCTGTTTTCCGGCATGGCACACGCCGACACGATTCCTCGCCTCCAAACGTCTCGACGATCGACCCAGCCAAAGGGAGTCGAAGAGTGGACGCGCTGACGACTGGCCAAGCGCGCGAGAAAGAGGATCGTCGAAAGATGAACGAGTCGTGGACTCGATAGTCGATTCCAAGATTTATTTTGTAGACGTGTCGCTGGCGTGGATGATAATGGAGAAAAGTCCCATAACGAAAGCTTGGCCAACTCTCTTGGGCAAACACGCATGGGACCTACAGCTGCCGCTTTCTCGGGGGATCAGCTGTTTCCTGACGCACGCGTCAAAAGTGATCGCGCGCCATGATAATTATGAGGAACCGTGGAATTGAAAGAGGCAGGCGTCCTTTCCCAAAGCTATAATTTATTTTGATAACGGCTGCAGCGGCGTTGGCAAGTCGATGGCAACATGTTTACGAAGCTTGCGTTGGTTCTCTGCGTTTCTCTTTCTACGTTGAATTCGAAGCTATTTGTATATTGAAGGGTGTTCTTGAATACAGGGTTCGGTGAAAACATGTAACACACGACTGTGCAGATTTTTCGTGGTTTGTGGGCTGGTTGAAGTGGGACCTGCAATGTGGCGTTCGTTTTACCAAGTTGTAAATACAAATGTGTTGCAATTCTTTGGTATTGAATCCAAACAAATATGGAGCTGGTGGAAAAGAGATACATGGTTTGCTGTGGTCTGAAGTTTTGTAAACAAGTAGATACCTATGTATATGAGAAAAAGAATTCTAAGAAATTCTATTTTCTCAGGAAATCTCCTACAAATTTTTAATTATTTTAAATATTAGCAAATTTTGATTCCGAAATTCTTGACATCTATTGGACATTTTTAATTTAACTCTTCATATTTTCATCTCTTTTCAATTTCGTCAAATGCAAATGATTGTATAGGTACACTCTATTTTTCCAATTATTGAAGTGTGATGAAAGTGAAAACAGTCAAAAATCTGTGCTGAAATACAACATATTTATTAATACGGCTATTGTTATTATGCTCCAATTATTATATTTATTATTTACTAGACGCATATGACATTATAATATTGATAATATAATAGCAGTATAATAAATTAATTGTTTATTCGGAGTAGAATGTAGTAAACAAAGGATGATTAATTTTAATACAAATTTTTCTATTTATGTGTATAATTTTATTTCATTTTTAAATTATATGTACGTGTTATAGAATAACTGAATATTGTATTGAATCCGAAAATTGGCGAAAATCAATGAAACTGACGCCATATATCATTGGTGAAATAATTAAATTTTACAACATGAGTACAATATATCTTGGAAACAATATTCAGCTCTTTTACAGTTTTCCAATACCAAATATTCACGTCATTCAATTCTCTCGACAATAAGTGCTTGGTGACATTCGTTCACGTCGAAAACGCTCACGTTGTCGATTCAAGTGTTTTCTAGGAGTAATATTCTGAATTGTTATGTTATTAATCTATTGTTTGAATTTGCTCGTTAGAATCTTGTTGTTAACAGAAGCATTCTTTCAAATTATTTTATTTTCATTTTGGCTGCACTTTTAGCAGTATACGTAGCGCTAGGATTACAATTTTTGCACTTGAAAAATTCAAACAAAAGCGATCATAATTGAAAATTCATAATCAGAGGAGTCATTTGATAAAAGCAAACTAATACATTCCCAAAGATGCAATACTTTTTGAACTGAAGAGCTAATCACAACTTCTGAGGCATATTTAATAAAAATTGTTGGGTCCAATACGAAACTATTATGAAAACTTCGAGGACAACATATTTTGACCCTAAAAAGTCTGTATAAACATCATATTCGAAAAATATGCAGAATCGTTAAGAAGCTAATCGAAAGATTAGCTAGATGTAATTAATATCTACACTAATAACTACTAACTACTAACTACTGTTAAAAGGAAAGCTCATAAGTGTCTTAGGTGTACTTACTTTTGATCTGTTTATGCAAGTATCTTTCACAAAGGTATCCTGCCAAGCTCTCACATTTTCCATATCGTAACTTCTAGAACTCTTTCAGTTCGTTGTCTCTTCTTCCCTTGAAACGAGTGTTAGTGTGTAACCAAACCTAAGCTTAAAATCTCAAAACAAGTTTCCTAATAAACTCTTGCTACAAGTTTTACAAAATGGCACTCAGAATTCCTTACTCACTCACCCTTAGAACCGTACCGTTTCGATATAAGCTCATGGCTTGAGATCACTTAATAAGTAAGGATAAGGTAAACTTGGACTAGTTCGTGACACGAGTTACTCCGTGATACTTTTCAATCGTTTCTTCAATGCAATTTAATCGAAGATAAGAGTCTGTTCCTCTTGTTCTCAATTAGACACGTGATTTCCTTTTAGAAACGATTGAAAAAATACCAGGGAGTAACCCGTATGACAAACTAACCCTAGATCTGGTCTCAACGTGAGGTTCTATGCATTTTACATATGAGTCGTTGAGAGTAGTAAGGGCGAACTCAGCAGATCCGAATTTCGAGGAAAAAGCTTTTTATTTATGTCCTATAAGGACGAATAAAATAAAAAGTATTTTTGAAATTGTCGAATTCGCCTTTTCTACCCTCAACGTCTCATATCTGGATCCTTTCAGAGCTGAAGAATATTAAGTCCACTTTTTTTGTATGACTTATTAATACGCTCTGGATCCTCCCAGAGCTAAAGTATATTATGTCCACTTTTTTCTCTATAGCTTATTGTTAATACGCTCTGGATCCTCCCAAAGCTAAAGTGTATCAAGTCCACTTTTTCCTGTATGGCTTATTGTTAATACACTCTGGATCCTCCCAAAGCTAAAGTGTATCAAGTCCACTTTTTTCTATATGACTTATTGTTAACACATGCACTCTGGATCTGGGGTCCAGATATAGTTTTGAAGTTGTTCGAAAATGACTAAGGTTTGCCTTGCACTGTTCTCGAACCCACCGATTCTCTTCTAAGCTCCACTTACGCACTGTCCTCAAGAAAGCAAGGGTACATCATCGAGACTCTATCGAGACAACACTGCCATTCGAGCTCTTTCCGCTGGTTCGATACGAAAGTGAGAACCTCTGGCCTTTGTATCCGCTTGGCGGAACGAGACGGAGCATAACCAGTCAGAGAAAATACATAGGGTACCCTCGTTGCATGTAACGTCTCTTGGCGTCGGAGCAGGTGCTCCTTATTGGTCGCTTGCGGTTCAGGGCCAGCGCATTTCTTTTGTTAGCATTGAAACCTCGATGAACACTTCATCGTCGAATTGCCTGGAAATTTAGGGAGAAATACGACGCTGGTCACTGGTGGCGTCTCAGACGAGCGAGGACTCGTGCTTCAACCACGGCGAATCGCGCGATGAGTAAGCAAAGGTTGTGCATACGTGTACTGTGCTGGGGTCAGAAAGTATTGAAAAGCCGCACGATATGGTAAAGTGCCTATAAAGTGGAATGCACGTGAATAACGATGTGTGTAAAGGAGGGAAACTGTTGGCCGAGGTAACTGCTCGTCGTCCACGTCTATTATGGCGATCCAAGTGGGGTAGAATAAAGAGAACTTTTCAGGCACCAAGAAAATAACATACAGGTGAAGCGACTAGTAGGTGTACATACGTGAGAATCTGAAATGATACATTTACTGACTGTGAGAAAATTGGTATATTTATTGCGACATGATCGAATGACGTTGCCTTCTTTGTTGTAGAGGTTGATCAATTTAATTTCATTTTGGTAATCATATCTCTTACTCTTGTTTAGTATCTTGAAGATTGTAGAATGTTTGGCAGTTTGGAAGTTTTTTGGAGTATAATTACTCAAATAATACCTTATGTAGGTTTTTAAGAACAATTCAAATTTTTAGGACATACGAGTAATACTAGCAAACGTGTCCTAATACTGAAGTTACAAAAAGTAGTTCAAGTGTTGAATATATATTTTGTATATTAATTTAATGTTCTTATTGCATGAAACTCAATGATTTTATTAAGTAAAATATTTTCGTTTTTAATCTTTATTATATTATATTGTAAATATTTTTATTACCTATTAAAATTAATTTCAGATATTGAAAAACGTTTGCAAAAACATAAAAGTAAACAAAAAATTCCAACTGAACAAATAAAATACTAGAATATCACCTATGCATAATCACAGATTGTTTTGCATAATAATTAACTGTGTTTACCTATAGCTTCATTCAAATTTAAAATCACAAATGCTTCGAAAGAAAATTTAATTCCATTATATTCGATTTATTTTTAACCAATTTTCTACATTCAATCTGCTCAAATAGCTCATAATTTATTACTTATAGGTATTGATTACTAGTTATGTATAATGTACAAGAAATAAGTGAAACTCAGTTTTCAAAGTTTTTCAACTAAAATGTATCCATAATCTTTCACAGCTTCTTGAGACGATATTACAGACCTGTCTTTTTTTATTCTCAATTTCTAAATAACAGACATTGGACAGAATCTGAAAGCATTACATGTGCAAGTAAACGTTAAGAGAATTTCTTCCGTTTCTGCATTAACTCAATAGTATGCAATCAAGATACTTGTATGGTCTGGAAGAAAATTACTTTTCATACTGTAGTGGCATATTGGTCACGCGATGGGATATTGTTCCTCTAATCGATACTTGTTTTGATTCCTGCAGATCAACACTGTCTGTCAATGTCGGTAAAAAAAAAAATGGTTACATGAAAGCACTTCGTCATTCTGAAAATATTTACTTCCATTTTTTCGTATGTGAAGTATACGTGTTCATTATTTTCAATTGAGATACATTAATCATTTTCGTCGTGCAAAATTCAGTATTTGTACATATATTATTCCTTCCTGGAAATAGTTTTTTGTTATCTTTGGAAGAATTGCTCAATTCGTCATAGTCAAAGAAATGTAATGCAAATTCGCTGTAATTCGAAAATATTGTCGCAGTTTTGGGTTTAATATACCTAATTTAATGTTTCTTTCATATTTTCTCGAATTTTTTTTCTTTCTGATAAATAATCTAATCTCATGATTTATTCTTACATTCGGTTTTGTTTACACTTCTCTTGAACATTTGACACTTTTTATATTGATTAATGCGTTTCCTGGCCTTAAGACTGCTACTATAATTCTACAATAAATAATAATTTTGTATATCATAATACTTGCATTCTTCTATCTTTGAGTTCACAGAATTAATTAGTGTCATCTCTACATTTCATTATCTGCCTCTAAAATTCGTTAAAGAAGCTCATTTATTTCTTCGACTTTCCCCACATGTCTGCTTATTTTTGCTCTTAATCCACTAAAAGAACTTTGAACGAAATCAACGACCTTCTAACTGACCTCTCTCAAGTGAACTCCCTATTCAAGTTCGAAACCGCGGAAAACAGCTTTGCCTTCTATGCTTTTCCCTCCATATAAAAGAAGATAGCCATTATATTGCACACATAGAGTGTAAAAGAAACTGCAAAGCGAAACGAAATAACAATAGCACTCTCGTGTATACAAAAAATATGAGAGTTCAAGTTTGAAAGGAAATTTTAGTTGGAATTAGTTGCATCGATGTCGCCTATACTCGGAAGTTATTAAATACACAGTTGCTGTAAATGGCATATGCACAACCTATTAATTTATTGACCAACGAAACGTCAAATAAAATGAGGAACATCCTCGAACAATGTGGTACAATATGACACCGTATTTCGAACCCTCGTGAAAGAGGATGCAAAAGGGAGAGGAACTTATCGATTTGTGCAGTACTGCATACAACACATTGTAGGTTATGGTGTATAATTTTGTTCAGGTAAATGGATGCTCTGTTATATGTATTGTAAATGTATTGTAAATGCCAGAGATGCATTATTACTATAAAAGCATGGTAAACTTTTTATAACACAAATTATCGATTGTCTTTGAAATAAATATACAGGATAATACTGAGCGATTGCTACAAGCGAGCATGAAGTGTCCCTTTATGGAAAAAATGAGAAAAAATACAGAACACAACGACGATGTGTTGTCGATATATCTACACGACATATCTACACGATATTTATGAATTACGAGATTCTAGAAAGAACAAGGAAGATATTTCAAAAACAAGATTCTATTATATTAAACTTAGTTAAGAAGAGTATTCTATTACATGAGACTATTGAAGTTGTTGTCTTTTTGACTGTATGCAAAACTGTGTCCACCTAATTTGAAAGACATGTACGTATTCTCAGTAATGAATTTGAATCCACTAGTAAGAGGATCACCCTTTAATATCACACATTTACTGTAAAGATGTGAGTTAACTCAGAAAAACGTGATTTTCAAATTATGAAGAAATAATATTGTATAAAGTATATTTTGGTATACATTATAATACATTTGGCCCAAATGTGCAATATAATGTTAATGGAAATTTATCTCATGGTATAAAATTATACAAAATTGCTCCAACAGTCTACTTCACTTAGCGATTTGAAATAAACTACCTATGATATTTATCTAAATAGACCTATGCATAAGGGGTAAAATGGTTAAAAATAACAATACTAGACATAACGTAAATGACAAAGATACTTAAACACACATATGTACAATAAACACGATATACAACCTATCTCCAAGTACGTATGCATTAAATTCACTGGTTCGCAGTGTTATACTTTGCTAAAAGACAAGTCAGGGGTACGTGACAGTGTCAGTTAGCGTGTTAATGTTTGGAAATTACATAATGCGTTACTCAGTGGAAGGGGTTGCACGTGTAAAAGCAAATGCGACGTTGACAGAGCGTAGTATTTTCCTTTCTCCCATCGCGGAACAACTGCAGTTAAAGCCACCCCATAAGTCACTTAAAACGTCTCAAAGATACGTAAAAATGTAATATGTAATGAAGACTATGGCTACTCCTATTCGTTCTTAAACATCTCAATTAATAACATCAATAATGTTTGAGCTGTATCTTCTTCTTTTTCCTAATTTCCAAATGTTTAATACCGAAGTTTTCAAACTTTTCCATCTTTGAAACTTCAATTTTGTAATATTAAACGTTTACAGACCAAAGTTTTGAATTTAGACGTTCCACTAGGAACTATGTACCTTAAAATAAAGGATAAAGGCGTTTTAATTAAGTTCCAGCAAGTGTCGAAATACACACAGAAGCTAAGTACCTGTGTACTGTACAGAGCTGATAAGGTTGCATCTGGAAAAGATGTTGATCTATATGATTATACTAGACAAAATCACCTAATTTCCCATACACTTTCAGATGCAGCGTATTATTGGTCAAACTAATCGTAATTACTAATTGTATCGACATATCGCTTATAATACAGAAAATTTCTGCTGTCACAATGTATCTCGCGTGCAATCTTACCAGCTCTGCACAGTAAGTAGCAGCACTCGACCACGTGAGTCAATGTCGCTCAAAGCTATATAACTTCATTAATTCTCGAGATACCCATACCAAATATTCAGGATACATTCCTAAAACCTGAAGCTTTCCAAATACATAAGTAACAAGAAATCGATTTCTCTGACCCATCTGGGCAGATGTAACCCCTTAATCAAGTCCCACCAAGTATCGAAATACACTCATCAGCTCAGCAGCACATACGCTCTGTCGTTCAAAGCTGTATAACTTCATTAATTCTCGAGACACCCACACCAAATATTCAGGATACATTCCTGGAATCTGAAGCTTTCCAAATACATAAGTAACGAGAAATCGATTTCCCTGGCCCATCTGGGCAGATGTAACCCCTTAATCAAGTCCCACCAAGTGTCGAAATACACTCATAAGCTAAGCAGGGCGTATATCCATCATCGGGGTGTGTGTCGTACGGCATCCCGATGCGAAGGGAGTCACAAGGGGAATAGTAACCGGTGGTGGTTGCGTTTGTGCGTCCCCCACCATGCGCGTCGCGACGAGGGGGGACAGTGGCACCGCCGCCGCCTCCTCCACCACCTCCGGCACGGTCGTCGCCGCCATCGCCACCGACGTCGGGACGCCGTGTGTGAATTCACCTTCCACCGTCGCAGTCGTCTCAGTTACCAACAGTCCGCGCGATCGTTCACATCGGAGCTTTGTGAAACGAGAAAAGTGACCGCAGGGGGGAGAGAAGGAACTAGCGCGAGAGAGAGGGAGAGAGTTAAACAGAGAAGGAATCGACTGCCTCAGAGGGGGGAGAGAGAGCGAGATCGCGGGTGAACGAAGGGGAGAAAGCGACAGAGAGAGAGAGAGAGAAAGATAGAAAGAAGCACGGAGCGAGAGTGAAACCACTGTCGCCCGTACGCGCACAGTAGGGAAAGGAAGCGAGGACAGAGTCCTAGCAGAGGGACAGAGACAAGACTCTCCCTTGGTAGAGAGCGAGAGAAAGAAACAGAGAAGCGAGCACGTTACGAGGCACGCTGTGCACAGTCTCGCCCGAACAAAGGAAGGCTCCCCGAGCGGCGAGGGTCGTTTCCGATCGACGAACCGTCCGTCGGTCCCCCTTCGTTAGTGTTCGGCGCGCCTCGTGCGGCACGAGCATCCACGAGACGGTCAGTCACGTAGCAACGGCCGAGCCGTGCGGAACAAAGAGCGGAAGGACAGGAAGGAGAGCGGCAGCAAGCGACAAGGAAGCGTGCGTCCGTGCAACCGGCTCGTCCGGCGAAAAACACGAGGAAAAGGGAAGAAAAAACGAGGCGGCACGCCTGCTCCACGGAGGCCCCTCGTCCGCGGCGGAATCTCATTGTTCGCGCGGGCCCAGCTCGACGGACAAAGGAGGTTGTTTCGCGGTCCAATCGTCGATCGGAACCGGCTTCGCCCCTGGTGCCCGCGTTCGGCTCGCCCTCGCGTGTCGCGGCTTGTGGTGGTGCGCGAAGGCTGCGTCGAGGCGACGACGAACCCCGCGTGAATGCCGACCAGCCGTGTCCTACGCGTGTGTGCTCGCCAAGGTGCTCCCGTTCCCGTGACGCGGACCGACGAGTCAGGAACAGAGAACGAACGCGACCAGGACCGAACGATCGGTGCTGCACGCGCGCCGGCGACCTAACCTAGACCGAGGCGACGAGCAGAGGCGCGCAATAACCGAGCGCGAAATCGCTGCGCGCGACACCGGCCGAATAAGGACGAGAGCGGGCAGACAGAGGCTGCGATCGGTTGCGACGACTGTGCTGATCGTGGACCGACGCTGGTTTCTGTGACATGTGCCAGGGTGACACAGTGCACGGTTCAAGGCTGAGGATTCTGTAAGACAAGCGACAGTGTTCCCTCGTTCGACTACGTGTACGGATTATCCTCGTATTTACGGTGAGTTTCAAATCATTCACGTCTCGCGCCGGTCGACGACCATTTTAAAGGGACCGGCGAGGGTGCGCGCGCAGGCTTCTCGGGGGGTTGTATGGGATTCTTTCGACTCGAGGCGCGAATTTTCTGGATTTTTTTTAGGATTCTCTGGGGCTGTTTTAAAGGGAGTCGAAGATGGCGAGAGTTTTGGAAGGTTCGAGAAGGAAGTTGGTCTATTGATCGTTTTGGGGAGATTTCAGTTTGTTTCGGTTCGGTTCGACGGGAGTGCCTCTCTGTTTATTGTTCTGCTGACGGCTGACGCGTCAATGACGAAAGTTGTGTTTTCACGAGGCGGCAGCGGTTCAATGGCAATGAGTCGCTATGAATGCGCGATGAAGTTGCGTTGTTTTGAGTCGTGGGATACTCCAGCGACGGTAACTGGATTTTACTACGCGTGCTTGGGATTCTGGCGTTGCGTGAATAGTAAACGTCAGTATATCGTCGTGGTTGGAGTTCTTTAGCTTTGGCAGGTCGTGTGACGTTTCAAGGTGGAGTTTTGATGCTCTTGTACAGATATATTCTTAGCTGCTTGAGCGGGAAAATGGTGGATGTTGATAGAATGTAGCGTTTGATTTTCTGCACGAAGAATGATCCCAGAAATAATCGAATTTCGGATCGGCTTAATATCGGAGTAATTATAAACTGCTCGACGTAAGCAGTTGGATAAATTTAGAAGTTCTGATACTTCTCAGAGAGCATTTCGTTAAATTATTGTAGACGATGGGGATATGGAATTTTTGGCGAATTTATGATATTGGAGATTGTGGGGATTTTTAGCTAGATTCTTCAGAGATGAAATTAGAAAATAAGCTTAACTGTTTTCTTAATTTAATTCTTATCGTTATTCGTATAATGATATTTTTCACTTTTTTGTTCCTCAAGTTCATACTGAATATTCAATTTACTGCATCTTCATTAACGATAATTGATCATAAATTTGAAATTTATCGTAATATGTCAGTATTTATGAAGAGATTAAACAAAGTGTTCAATTTGTTCATAAATTCCTGTGCGTCTAAAGAGTGACAAATTTTTCTGAAATTTTGTCATTCGTTTGGCATTTTTCTACATCGAAATAGAGAGAGTAGAACTGCGAGATACCTGTATGTATTACTTTCTTTCCTGTGGAATCTGAGAATAGGCATAAAAAGAAATGTGAAATGTGTGAAATATACTGCGTAAACATAAATGTTGTAGACCTTGTAGAGCTTCTAACTGTTTTGTCTTTTCTGAAAGAAGTCAAAATCTGGCCATGCCGAACTCGAGTAATATATAAATCAGTATTATTTCAGAGAAAAATAAGACACGAAACTGCGTAGAAATGTTAAGAAAAAAGTTCTGCCGACATAAAAGTGTCAAGTAAAAATTTGAATTTACTTCAATTACTTTTATACTGATCACATATAGACACAATATGCTCTCGGAGCCAGCGCAATCAATATAATCCCACAATTGGCATAACAAGCTCTGAATCTGCAGTTCACTTTTAGAATATGAACTGTGTCCCATAATACATTATTATTCTCATAGTATTATAACACATATCAAAATAATAGATAGTATCTCACAGCAATCAGTTTGCTATTTTGCCCACTATTATTATATCACATTCAGAAATACAATATATTTTACATCCTTACTGATATTCTCAAACTACGATTATTATAAAATAAATACTTTGTCTTTCTGACATAAAGTGTCAATATTTTTGTCATATGTTTTTGCACATATGCCCAAAAACTTTTCACTGAAGTACTAACAAGAAACATACACTGAATGGAATTATTTGAATAAACATGACGCTGTTGTGACAGAATGTTATTATCTTCTTAACATTTACTCATAAACATTGTTAATGATATCAATACTGTGTAGAGATCAAAATCTTAGTATTTCATATTTCATATTTCAACCTATAACTTTTATTTGATATAACTTACTAGTATAAAATTGGTATTCTGACCAAAATTGAATATAGGTCCAATTTGTTCTTAGATACTAACTAATAGGAATGGTATTATATAACAAAGAAAAATTTTCATCATATCAACTATGAAACTAAATACTGTTATTTAAAAATAACAAAATAGATTCACTCTTTCATATAATAATTCTCCGTGCTCAAAACTACAGTACATTACAAATTTCTGAACTCGAAGATAGGATTAAAAAAGACCAGGCAGTCTTATCAAATTTTTCATCGTCATAAAATTTCAGAAATTCAGACATCGGAAGAAATTTGCAAAATTTTATTAGAGGCGTAAAAAAGTCACTTCTCCGCAGTTGTGCTACGATACACTTCATAAAATGTAATTTAAGAGAAAAGGTAGATTTCGGGGGAAGTGGAAAGAACTGGTTTTAGGGACTAAGGCTACGCGAATATAAACGTTCCACGTAATTTCGATCTTCTTTAATGACCCGGACGACCGTCGAATTCTCATCAAATTGCTTTCATTAACCTTCACCTTAATACTTCATGCGTGTATGGCTTCGTCTGTAACCTTTAGCCGCTGGCTAAGTAGGCAAGCACGTCCTAAGGTGTTTAACCCTTCAGCCGCTGCGCGCTTCAGTTGAAAGGTGATTAGTGTGTGCTTCTTGGTGGTGTCACGCGGCTCGCTGTGTCGAGAAAATATGACAAATTACTTAATCTTCTAGCAACCGTTTCCCACCGAGGGTCTAGCATAGGTGGATCCATTGTTCTCTCGTAACTCGATATACGAAGCTGTCAGCAGGCAAATTGATCAGCCTCGTGAAATAAAATCTGAGAGAAGTAATCGTGTAACTAATGCCAAATTTTTCTTTTAAAATTGGGGGAACTCCAGAAATGGATAGATCGACGAGTTTTTCAGCGAGACTGGTCCCTTGGAGCGTTATGAATTGACTGCGTTATTTTGATGCATTTATGGGAATTTATTACTGTACAAAAAAATTACAGAATACCTTTAATATGCAAAAATATAGAAAATATAAAAAGTGAAGCAGGGATGATGGTATTTGAAGAGGGAAATGAATTTTTATTTCGGTTCCATTTTTCAGTTATGTTTATGAAAATTTATATTTGCATAAGGGTCCGTAGTCTAGTTATGAATTTACAGGTTTCATTCAATTAGATAGTATGCTTAGAGATATAGAAATGTTGACTACAGAATTTACATAACTTTACTTCCCACGCTCGTATACTATTTATTATTTAAAAGTATTTACGACGTGCTTTAGATACTCAATATTACAAGTTATTTAACGACTGTAAATTTAAATAGAATTATAATACAAATTTATTATCATAATATTTTTGGAGTAACTTAGATTTCCAGAAATTAAAAGTAAAGTGTGAATAAGTTATTCTTCCATCAGAATAATGCGATTTCTTATACGCCTTTCTATTTATTACCACAATAATATTTTATGCAAGAATTTAGCGATACATTTTCTTTTCAACTACCAAGTAATTAACAACAAAATTCTATATCATTCATAGTATAATCAGTAAGATTCAGTTTTAAAACAAAAATCTCTTAAGAATTTAATAATATTCTTGAAGTCTCTTTTGTGAAGAATCTCAGCGTACATAGCTCGTCGACAAACTCTTTCTCGCAGAAGCTAGAATAATGATTCACAGACTCGAGGAAAATATTTCGTGAAACGTCTGTGCACGTACGTACGTGGATCTTTGTGAGTATCATCCACTCGTGAGGGTGATTCATTTTCGAATGGTATGAATAATGCGCGCTCGTTGACGGAGGTCGCGTATTGATTTCTCTTGCAACGAGATTTCTGACGGTGAATGGCAGCCTGGTGAAAAAGATTAGACGGCGCACAGAATGAAACGAAAGGGAAGAGGGAGTGGGCGAGGACCTTGAACGCGTCAATTTCGACACGATATGGGCCCAATTGAAATTCCGCGGAACGAACTCGCTTTAGAAATCGAATCGCCTTGTATTTTATATCGTTTATGTGTACCTGTGCGAGTGTCCTTTCGTGTTATTCGTTAAAAAACCACAGAATTTTTGTGAAAATTTTCATTGTCGTTAGTAGATTAAAATTACTTTTTGTTTTTTTAATTCCTGGTTTGAGGATCTTTGACATTCATAATGTATATTTTTCATAGTTATATTCTTCGTAAATATACCTTCTGAGAGTGTCAATTGTTACGTTCTTTATTAATTTAGATGATTATTAAATCTTAAGAACTTGTATTGAGTGCTAGTGTCAGTACTCGTACAGTTATTTGTAAAATTAATCGAAGCTACAAATATGAAAAATAATACATTTCTATAAAAGACAACAAAAATATGTTCTTCTATTTAAGATCATAAAATTACCTCATGTCTTTGCAAATAATGATTCCACAAGATTTTCAAACCTTTTTAAACATTTTTCTTCCAAAATCGAGTTTCTTATGTAGCATTTGTCTGTAAACATTTTCTTCATATTTAAAAAGTTTGATAAGTTGGTAAATAACCGAGTGTACCTGCTTGTACAAGATGATCCACCTAATTCAAGGTACATATCTCTTTCTAATGTAGAGATACAAAACATATTTTACATACAATTTGAATGGTATCAAGAAGCCAATCCTCCCGAAAAATGACCTTAAAAATGTATTCTTGGTAACATATTAGTCTCTCGATACCATTCAAATTTTATACACAATGTTTCTTACACCTCTACAATAGGAAGAGATATTTAAATGACTCGGTTTAGGTTATCACCCTATACACTTAAATCAAACGTATGTGATATATTGTATATATATTTTAGGTAAGATTTATTGAATAAAAGGAATAATATCCCACTCGAAAATGTGACTCGCGCACACGATACGTGAACTGTGAAAGTGGTTAACAGTTGGCGCGTGTAAATGTCGGGGATTCGTGTAAAACGGAACAGAATACCTGATAAGTACCAGTCGAGCCTATAGAATCGTTTCATTCATAACGCGAGGATATATGCTACGTGACAGCATGATGAGTCACTTTTACGTGATTCCGCGTAAATACACAGTACTAGGGAATGTCCACGCGGCTCGTGTTCAACGTTACGTGGAGAAGTTGCATGATTTTTCTCCACGAGCGACCGGAAACGATTGCACGACGACAGAGTTAGATTAACGAGACGCCTTTCCTGATCATCAGCTGATCGTGGTAACGCGAGGTTTAGCTTGTTTCTTTGGTTTTATGGTCTCGGAGGCTGAACGACCGAAATTGTAGTAATTTTCATCGTCGAATGTTTTCGACCTCACAGAAAATTATCTACTCTTATTATCAATCTGTATTGATCATGGGTTCTCTGATATTATTGGTCAGCGTAACTTTTTGAGATATGTAGGTGCTTTGTTGAGCTTGCTTCCTCAATTTAACGATCATACATTTTCATTGAATTAATTTACATCGATTAATGCCTCTTTGGTATATTACATTTCAATTTTATTTTTATAGATAATAATATTCGTATGTATCGATACTGTATTGCATTTGTAATGCATGATAATTGTTATGGTTGCATGCATTCAATACGTACTTACGCAATAAGTAACAGGATGTAATAATAATAATTAAATAATTGAATTTGGGTCTGCTAAAATAGATTTCAGAAAAAAGGAAATACTGCAAAGGACTAACAATTTATGAAATACATACTACATGGACACGTTCGAAGCATTGATTTGACTACCAGAATATTAATTCATATTATTATTCAAATTATAGATGTATTTGCGTAGGAATTTATACCTTAATTGCAGCGTAATGGTAGTATTTTATGCAGCGAGATGTTGAAATTAATTATACGTGTGAGAACACCTACAATCAAAACAGTGCGAGTGACATTTTTCTGATATCGAGAAAATCGAGTTTGAAATTCAAACGCGCTACAGTTTCACGTAAACTCGCTTTAAAATTATTTTTAGTTTATACACGAATTTCTAATGAATTTTATTTTTTAATTTATGGGTTATTGAATACACAGAAAGTAATGTTAACAATACATTCTTCTGGCCTTTAAATGATAACTTTAGGCAACTTGGGATTACCTAAATTCTAAATCATTTACAACGTTATACTTAATGATTTAACTTTTTGTGTCTGTTTTTAACTCAAAAATGGCACTTGCACTCCTTTGATTCTAAGTGGCTCATATGTATTATAGCTTCTTGTGTCTCGTATCAGATGAATGACTGTCGGTTCACGGAGTATTGTTATCCTGTGTGTCGTGATTAATACATCGTCACCAGCACGTTACATAATTGCTTTAATCAGGTGCTATTGTAGAGATTCATTGAACCAGTAGCGTAATGTAAATACTAATGTTTGTTATGAGAAATTCCTGAGAGAATTCTTAATTAGATTTATATTAAATTTAGTCGTATCTTGTAATTATATTTTTACCAAGGACAAATAAATTTCATTTATGTCTGTTAAAAGAACATAGTTTCGTGTCTTCATGCAGTATAAAAACTGAAAAACAAAAAATACGTACACATTTTTAGCAATGAGCAAATAAATATAAAAAAATAACGATCACAAAGGAAGAATTTAATAAGTCCATTTTTTGTGGATTTCTTTCTATGTCGTCTATAGCTAAAGAAAATGCTGTTCTAAATGTTAAAATTACTCTGCTGTAAAATTTCACACATGTGACTTATCGAGTTCTTTTCTTCGTGGTCATCAAATCATAACTAACGCAAAGGAGTAGTAACTAACTAATAATTAAACACTAGATAGGAACCAGTAGAATTTCTACAGATACTCAATACAATGATACAATTTTTCTTGGATCTCTAAATTGGGTGGCTCTGTGGTCTTCCACTCTGCTTGAACATCTGTGCGCAAAGTAGTCACGATGGTTAATTCATTTAACGTACATGTACGTCGCTAATTGCTCATCGATTGATTCTATCTTGTTTTCCCGATTGATTAAATCGTTGCAGTATGCTAGGCATTCAAGTCTATTTTAACATTGACCCATAATATTCCTCTGTCAATAAAACGAATTGACCCTGTACGCTATCTACGACTCTGCTAGTTACTAGGATAATCAGAAGCTCATTTATGAACCTCAGAGGATTACGTGAAAGCAATTAATAACGTGAAATGAAACTCAGAGGTGAAATACAATATTTAATGAATAAAATTGACCATATAAACTTTGAAGCATAGTAACGCAAAAAAAAGGATTAGAAAATTATTGGAACATTCTTGTTGGAAAGTAGCGTAAGTGGCAGAATTGAAAAATTTTGTAAAATTTGTGGAAAATATTCTATTTGCCAAACAGGATATTTTTGTAATAAAAAACAAAATTTTTCAATTTTGCCACTTAAGCTGCTTTCCACAAAAAAGCTGCGATTGTCTAAAGTAATTTAAATTTATAAAAACCCTAGTGGCTGTTCTTGAAATATATTCAGAGTCGATACAATGGAAACTGCCATAGTAATTTTCAACTTCAGAATTTTTTTTCTCAGAGAACTTTCTTCCCTGTTCGTCTGAAGCGTCAAAGAAATCTTTTGTACCGAGCCTTGCCCTTTTGTCCAGACCGTTTCCTCTAGGAAGAAGGGACTTGCATTCCTGGATGACGCGCAGAATTTTCGGGTTCTAACTATCCAGGCTGCTGTTACGAGGCAAACCGGTTTTCCTTGGCGCAGAGCAGCCAGTTTCCCAAAGCACTTGGAGCAGATTAGAGCTGCGTCATTCGAAAACTGCATTCTCTTCTGTGTCACGTATCCTTGCTCCCCAGGCCTCGTAGCCTCTCGTTCCCAGCCTTGGCATTCTTCGAGACTTCTAATAGATAATCGACGCTTGACATTTGAAACCATTTTGATGTTTCTGTCGTGACCTGTCGCGGTTGAATCAGGGGAGGGTGAAAAGCTTGATTAGAAACGCGATTAAGTGGAAATTCAATTAGCACGCATAACCGTGTGTGTATGAAGCCTGTTTGTAGCTTATACAGGGTGGTAGCAGAGAAGATATTTCAAAGCTTTGAAAAAGAGTCAAATGGAGGAAATAGGTTTGAATAAACGTAGGTCGAAAAGCTAATGTTTTCGAACTTAGGACGAGTTTCTTCATTTGGATAGGCTGAGTAGGTTGCTTGAATTTCTGACAAAAGGTGGGGTCCTTTGATACGAAAATATCAGGTTATATGAAAATGAGAGAATTGATTTTATGCACTGCCTTTAACTAAAACGAAAAATTGTTAACAGTATCGAAATTCTAATTCTTTGCACCTGTGTTTATGGAGACGTTTCGCTTTTATCTGCTCTTAAAACTCTGAAACCTTCTTTCTAACACCTTCTAGGTAAGTTTGTCTTTTTTGAAACACCATAAAACGCTTCACATAAAATGCCTCGATTGCGATAAAACTTTTCACATAAGTAGAATACTCAAAAGTATCATACCCGTATATAGTTTCTTGAAAAGCTTTAAATTTATATCTGCGAGGGTGAAAGCAACCCTCAAAGTTGGAATGAAACGTGTTAATCTTGTTAAACTTCTTGGAAACTAATAAGGGTGGAGGAAACCTACAAACATTGGTTACCTTTTTTACTGTTGGGAGCAGATGAGTTTTAACGTGAAGGGTGCCACGAGATGAGAGAAATGTTTCTCTAGTTTCTGTGTAGGACCTATTTCCACGCAGGATATTGTTATTACTCATTCATGTGGATAGTAGATAATGTAGACTGTAGAGCCAATAAATATTGCCCTCAGATTTTGTAGTCTGATTGATGGAATTTGGTTGAAACTCATCTACCCTTAATAGTATATTCTGCACTCCGTGACAAAGAGATAACACGCTCGATGAACTCAAGATTTTCTACAGTTAAGTTTCTAGAAAGTGAATAGTCAACTCCAGCTCTATCATTAGGAGACATTCACACTTTCATAAACATCACTTTAAACCACTGTAAAAAAGATGCACAAGGAATATTTTTCCGTATTTTAGGTGCGAAGTGTATCGAGTGTTACTCATTACTATCTACTTTAAAACTAATCCACTTATGTAATCGAACACACTCTCCATCCAGCCATCCACTCAGCGGTTTTTGCTATCTCCGCAAAAATTTGGAGCAAGAACAGTCGTCACGAACGAACGACACGGTTCCACCGCATAGATACGAGCCACGGCGTATCTAATTAACGAGATTACCTTGCACGAAACTCGTTTCAGTCCCAATCGTACCTTATTTAGGAGTGACGTCGCGTGGACAGGCCCGAAGCAGCGAAAGTAAACGGCTGTCACACTGATCGAGTTGTTTCGATCTATCGTCCTGGTTCTCGAACTGGGAAGCGCGGGAAAATAACAGTGAAACAAGAATTTTCCGATCATAAATTATTTGACTCATAAAATCTGATAGTATTGTTACGCTTAAGGTTGACTTATGCTGACTTTGGGCTCATTTTTCTCGAGAAATCTTTTACTATGAAAGTTTATGTAAGGGTAGTATAAAAATGATAGAGATTCAAATTTTTAGCGTAAATAAGTGATTTTCATTTCAAGTGTTGGATATCAATCGCAGCTCATTACATTGCTCCTTATATTGCTCGTTATCTTGCTCAGTATTAAAAGGGGTGGATTATTTAGCTTTAGCTATTGAACTCGAGCATTGTTTTCAAAACCATTACTTACAATTAGTGGAATAAGTTGATCCAGCGGAGAAGTCCCAAAAAAATCCCTCAGGTGATCGAACTTAGACCCTTATAGGGTCTAAGTTGACCCAATGGACAAAGTTAATCTAAATGTAATTATCTAGCATTCTATGTTCCGAAGATTGTTCAGTCTGCGTTACCTTTTTCCATTGGCTCAACTTATATCCACTGGGTCCTTATAAGGTGTTGGGTCACCTGGAACACTTTTTTTGTACTTGTCCACTGAGTCAACTTATACCCACCATCATCGATTTCGATTTTTGCTTATTTCTCTAAAACTAAGGCTGACCGCCTATTATATATATATATATAGAAAAAAGTTGTTCAAAATCTCGTCGCCTATAATATACCCAAAGATCGTCAAAATCAGTCAGTGTAACTAATCTGTAGGCTCACCCATATTTAAAAATTATCAAAATCAACGAAGACCCACACCATGGGTAACTCTACTTCTTATTATACTCATAGGAGAGTTATATCGGTGATTTGCACTGCATTATATTTATGCATATTAAAATATGTTAAGTGTTATGTCCATAATTGGTACTCGTGGTCAGCACGTTGAACTTCATTCAAAAAACAGACTGAACTGTCGCCTAATCTGCCAGCGAAAGGTGATCTAAAGACGACACAGAAAGCACGTTCTCGAATCAATTATCCCTACACTACTCTGCCTTAATTTTGATTATAAGTGTAACAGCTTTCGCCGTAATCGCAGTCCAAAGACAGATTGCCACTTTTGACCCCAGTTCTCACCTACCCATCGAGCTTGTATCGAGACACCACCGCACTCCGCCAGTACACGTCACTTCCAGGCTCTCCGTCTTACGCAATCGCGCGGAGGCGGCAAGAAAGGCAATTACGTTCCGTTGTACGCGGGCAGGATTATTGAGTTACCTCGTATTAGCGCGGGTTAAATTAATCGCGATTCGATCCGACTGTGGGAAAGTGGTTCGCGGTTACGCGCAGGCTCCCGGGTCCTGCCTTTGACGTTGATCGGCACTCGTTGCGTCTCGTCTTCCAGAATGTGCGTTGTTGCTGGCGGCAGCCTCGCTCCGCGGATTTCCGTACCGCGATCGAGCGGATTTCTGCGTCGCCGTTGCCGCGGAACAGATGACGGACGATGACCAACGAGGAAATCGGCGATACCAGGCTCACACGTTGCGGAGATATTGAATATTTATGGGCCGTTTAAGCGGTGCTCTATTATGCAGACGTCAGGTAGCGGCTAATTTAGAAACGACACGTCGCGGGTGAACACCAGCGAGCTGCTCGATGAGCGTTTGATTAGGATGTGCCTAGGTGTATTGTTTGTTCAGGTTGTGGCTCTGTGGAGGAGTGGTGGGCTTGTTTCGGGGATGTTTTGAACTCCTCGCTGATTCTAGTGGGTGGAGTTTTTTGTTTCGAGAGTACTGTTTAGGAACTGGTCACGTGAGCGTTGAGGGGGATGATTGTATGTAGTTGTGTTGTTATTTATTTCTTATTCTAGTCTGTTCTTTTATTTTGTTGTTATGGGGGAAAATCTAGCTAGCGAATTTTAATTAAATTTCTACAACTGGTTTGTATGGCTCCAAAACAAAGAACACTTTTTTAAAAAAGTAATTACTTGGCACATGCT
Source organism: Calliopsis andreniformis (assembly GCF_051401765.1). Lineage (NCBI taxonomy): Eukaryota > Metazoa > Arthropoda > Insecta > Hymenoptera > Andrenidae > Calliopsis > Calliopsis andreniformis. The sequence goes on along the minus strand of NC_135067.1, from coordinate 8,887,828 downwards.
ACGTGAAACCATGTTTACGATTATTATTTAGAATCTTTTTACTATGAATAGTTCATGCAGTACTAATTTGAAAGCCCGAAGAATTAATTTCAAATAATTTTTCATACGTTATTTTTAATTTCTTAACATTCAATTTTAATTCGATTTCTGGTATTAGCATTCAAAATTAAATAGGTACAGAATGTCATAATAAATATAGCAATTTAAAGAGTAAATAATACGGTCGAAACCAAAGATCGTGGGTACTTGAAGACACCATTTTGTTCCGTAATCGCTTTTTACAACGTCGACTCATGCCATCTCACGATCGGTAACCTCTCTCGGTCTCGCGAGAGGGAAGTGAAATGCTGAAGTGAAAGGATATGTCTTGCCATGTGTGCTGTTACCTCATAATTTCTGCCGTACGTAACGCTATGTCGAACTGGGGTAAAGTGGCGTTCACATCACGCCTACAGACAGAATATTCCAGCATTGGTCTTGAAATTCGTTAAAAATCATTTACATATCCACTTTTCAATTTATCACACACTGAAAATATTGAATTGTAAACGTTGAATTAGAATTTTTTATGGAAATATTGAAATTATTTTAAGAGTAGATATATAGCTAATAGTTAGCAAGATATCAACAATTGTAGTTCTATCAGTGGGTTTTCAATTTTTGAAATATTTCATATTTTGTAAATTTCAAAATTTGAATGCTTAACAATTTGAAATTTTAAGAATCTTGTTATTTGGAAAACTCGCTAAAATGATTAAATATTTAACAATTTTCATAATTAAAATTTTGATAATTTAAACATATTATGGCTTGAAAATTTGACAATGTAACTATAATTTGAAATTTCGAAACGTGCTCAATTTAGAAATGAAAAGAGTTAAATATATGATAATTAAAAACCATGAAAATTCGACTATTGAACAATCTGAATTGTGAAAAAATTGAATTTTTACACATTTCAAAGCTTACAAAAACTTCCGAACTATTAAGAAACTGAAACGCTTAGAGCAACTTTAATTACTGACCGTTGCAAAAACCGACAGAGTTATTAAAATTTAATGAGCATCACACGTGTAAAACTGTCCTCCGCTAAAAAGCCACCTCATAAATCGCGAAGAACGCTGAGTGTAATTGACGCGAAAAGTAAACCTATTCGCGGTGTTTAATTATTTTTCTACACAGATGAATGTAGACTTTTGAACTCTAATTACAACAAGAAAAATTCGCGAAACTAATTCCGCCCAAGATCGTTCGCGATCGCTTAAAGCGGCATGAAATTCGCGCGCAGTAAACTTTTTCCACCGGCCTGGATAACACCAACGTAGTCCAGCAAAGTGCAGCATTTTTTTTTTTTTTCTTCACACGAATAATGCATAATGTCACTGCCTGTTTCCTTCCCTTCCCTCCCCTCTAAGTCGCGTAAAGTATTACGTGTGAAAGCGTCAGAGGACGTCATATGCGACACAATCCCTTTGGAGCTTCCGCGTGGCTGTTGCGCCAGAAATCGACCTCGCGGCGGAGATTTCCGCGTGTTACAGTCGTGGCTCGGAAAACTGTTCGACTTGCGCGGTCATGTGTAGTCGATTATGCACGTGAACAGGAAAACGGGCGCGCGGAGAACTGTGCTAGGTTCACAGGCAGATACGGTACCGATACGCGTGCCGTACTCGCCAATCGATATCGTGCGTGATTCCTGGTTGGGGTGAGCTGCTCCATCCGACGCGAGTAATATCTCATTCTCTAGGGACGTTTTGCTTGGGGAACTTCGAAACGTGGTTGCTAGGATCGACTCGACGCCTAGGGACGAGTGACGTCACATCGCCACTATCAGTCTGCACGGGGTGGTTCAGTTCAGTGAGGTCACCTGAATATCTCTTTTTCTAATTGTGATGACATAAATACTAGGTTACAGGTAATATGAATGGTATCGAGGAAACAATATACTGTGAGGAATGGGTTTTTTTAGAGTCCAAAATAAAATATTTTTTATGTCGTCACAATTATGGAAGGGGTACGTAGGTGTCTTTATTTAAGTGGACCATCTTGTGTGTCTATATTCGTGATATGATATCATGTATATTTATACTATATTTTTATTATGTTCTTTATGTGGCCATTTGTATATTAGATTTCATTGGTTTTTATATGGTGAATATTAAATTCACTTTTATACTTGAAATATTGGTGTTATGTTTTCGTATATGTTTATTACATGAAGTGTTTCAGAAAATAGGAATAAAATGATTGATTAAAAAAGTTGATGATTTAATGGAGTAATACTATATGCATAAATAACTGTTATTTTATTGAATTTGTTTGGGATTATAAAAGATTGTTATAAAATACATTCTATTTAAGTACATAATTATTTTATATTATCTACTACTAATTTTTAATCTACTACAAATATTTTAGTAATATTTTCTGAAATAATTCATGTAGTATTAAACATGTATGAAAGTGTAAAGCCAATGTTTGAAGTATAAGAGTGAATTTAACATTAACAATATAGAACACAATGAAATACAATATACGAATATATACAGACAAAATATAATATTAATTAATAAATTTATTCAAAATTTCTAAAAAATTATCTGGAGATGTTAGAACCACATATAGCGAAGATACCTTTTAAGGCGCAATTCCACTGAGACAACACTACTACTAACTGATTTGTAGCATGTCACAGTATTTTTTAATAACTTAAAATTTAACAATACTACATATAAATTTTTTAATTATTGTAAAATGTATACACTATACTATTTAACTAAAAAAATTTTGTGGCATGCTGCAAGTTGCTTAGTGTTGCCTCAGTAAAAATGCTTCTTCATAATCATTTATCAATTTTAAAGATTTCAATTATCTAAATTATTCACATCCATAAAGTTAGAATAGAGTAAATACGTATTCGAAATGGAATTTGTGAGAAAACTGTTATAATAAATTGATAATATATTGCAAAGCAAAAGTTCATTGAAAATGGTAGATGTTCTCTTACGTATAATCGGAAGTGTACATGTGCGTCGAAATGAAATAACCAAACAAAGTTTGTCAAAAATTCTAATTTAACGGATGTACTTTGAAATTTAAAGTGATAATGTTTGTTAACAGGTTATTGATTATTGACAGGAAACGATAAATCTACCTTCTGTAAAACTTTTCTCGTTGGTAATGTGTTAAGAAGTTTCAGCTCAAAAGCAATGAGTTTGTAGAGAGAAAAGGAACTCCTTCCTGAGATCAATTTCTGCGTTAATGACTCGTTTTTACTGTATGAAAGTTGATAATGAAAGAAAAAGAAAGTCGTAAAAATTGGAAAGAGGAAATGGTAGCGAGTTAATAACGAGGAAATATTACAGTATCGATTTACGCGCTTATAAATAATGTTGACAAGAATTTTTAATCCCCGGCTAATGTAATACCATAATTGAATTGTTGACTAATTTTTTACACTTTAGCTTATCCTTGATACGTCTATCCTAGCGCTGATTCTTCAATGATAACTTCTTCGTTGGAGACCTTATTAGTTGGAATCAAATGTTACATTCCACGAGATAGGAACGCAGGCAAGGTTATTACTATGAAAATAGGAAGACGACAGCTAAGGAAGGATTTAACCTTGTTAATGCCGTCGGATTAGTTTAGTTGACGTAGATTCGTCGTAATTGTGAAACATTATCGAGGAAGTGATGGAAGATCAATTTATGGAATATTCCCTTCCGCTGTGAGGAGGCACTGCTTTCCTGAAAAACTTTTTCAGGAAGATCCCTTAAGTCTGGTACTTTTACGTCGTATAATTAAAGGGTACTTCCTTAACTTTCTCAAATTGAATTTATGAAAAGTGAATACTTTATTAAACAGAATTGCAACTTCTTCAATCTGAAAGATAAATCCTCGTAGCTCGTTCAAATATTACTTGAAAATGAAGTTACGTTGAATATGAGACTCTCATTCAACTTTTTCAGTTTCTGCGGAAATTGAAATTTGATAATATTATTCTTCTGACGTTTCTAAATCATATTTCAGAGATGTATGCTTATGATACTTTAACAGAATAAGTTAAGATTCGTTTAGTGATAGGTACGTGTATTTATCTAGAGTTTAATGATTGTTCATAAGTCTTAAATTACTTCTTAAGGAAATGGGATATGATTGGAAATGAATCGAATCACTTTTTCTCAGCTTCAACAAGCTTTTTATTGTACCAGGATGAGCTTTTTATCTTAATTGAACTATTAGAGATCGAATACGGAGCTCTAGGAATTGAAAACTAGAAGTAGATAGAAATATATCTATAATTCAATCTTCAAAGATTTGAAAATTTCAGAAATTTAAATGTTTCAAAATTTGAAAATTCGAAAATTTAAAATCTCTTCTATTGGGGTATACAAGGTGTGTCCAAATAGGTGGAATATTTTTGGAAAGTAAATTCTAGATTTGAAGACAATAAAAAAAGTTCATGTGCACATATGGTTGGAAACGTTTAGTTTTTTAGTTAACGCTATTTTACATTGCGTACGATGTGATACTTCCTTTAAGATTCGTGACCATGCATCAGTGATTTACAAGGTTGAAGTATTTCTGGGCCTAGTAAGACCTTAAAGGGAATATCAGGCCAGCGTTTTAAGCAATATTAATTACCGTGTAACTAAAAAATTATGCATTTCCAGACATACATACATTTGAACTCTTTATTATTTTTATGTGTAAAATCTAATCTCCAGTGGTATCTTAAGTTTTTTAAAATTTTTTACGGGTCCTAGGTCAGTGTTTTAAGCAACCCAAAATAGTGTATAACTTTTTTCATTGCCTTTGTGTCTAGAACATACACTAACATGCATAACTCTGTGGTTGTAAGGCAAAATGATTTATAGCACATTTTCAAAACATCTAACTTGAGGCTTTAGTTGACACCTAGAATATAGGATTTATATTTTCAGAAAGAAGAAAGAACATCAACAGAATCTTTTCACCTAAAAATAAAGCTTTAAGAAGACTCAAGTCCCTAAGATAGTATTTAAGCTAGGAACTTTAAACGCCAATATTTCGAAAAAAAATATATGTGACTTAGGTCATTTCGCCTTGCAAACACAGAAGTATTTGGACATTTTTACATTATTGCAATATCTAAAATACAGCGAGTAAAATTCTATGATATAGTTCTGGCTATAAACCTCATTTAAGACGATTATACAAGATTCACAAATATTAATGAGAATAGCATTTGGTAGCAGTTAGTATATATAAAAAAGATACTTCATGAATTTCTAATGACGTGAAAGTGTCCAAATACCAATGCACGGTAGTGCATTCTCCAAAAATATCTCACATATTTGGATCCACTCTGTACAGTAAAAGCAATAGCGACAGTATTCTCCGAACGACCCTATCTTGGTATTCTAAGGGTTACTATATAGAGGAAAGATAACGCTGCGAAGGCTCGAATCGTTTCAGCATGCCTCCATAAACGATTCCAAGGAAGAAAGCGTCGAATGCGCCATTACAGAGGCGCTCTGCGTGCTCTCTGCTTCCAGCGCGTCCGCGTGGCTCCTAATGCCTTTTCTTCCGTCAAATTTCTACGAGCATTTACACGGTTACCTCGACGTTTACCATAACTTTCATTTCCTGCTGTCGACGTAATCCTGGAATTCGGCGTTAACCGGTTGCCTCCGTTAAAAAGTGAAAGTATACCGGTTGGATTAAAAAGTTTCTGCCGCCTCTTCCCATCGTGTCCTCGACGCTATGGTCCCGATCTAGGGCTCGTGGCTATTCTTTTTTAACGTTTCCTTATTTACACTCTCGCTTTTGATGGCACAGAAAGATGCGCTGTCGACATTCAAGAATCGATCTGAGGAAGATAACTCTGCCGACCCGTGAACTTGTTGCATCGGTAAGATGCTGTTTTCATGGATACTTGATGGCACACTTGTGGCTTCTCGAAACTACTAGTTACGTATTATTGTTTGTAGTTGGAGGTGGTTTGTCTTTTGGAACAAATAGTAAGCAGATACTTATTTGCAGTAATACAAGTGAAGAATAATCTACGTAAAGATAATATAGACAATTTTATTGGGTTTGTAAAACAAACTGAAATAATGTCATAAATAGTATGAATGACTTCAGTTGGTAATAATCAAGTAGTTGATGCTACTGAAAACAGAAAAAGGAAAAAGTTTAATAAGAGGATGATAACTAGACTACGAATTATTTATTCATTTATGGAAATTTTAAATGTGTACAAAATTACAGAATTTATATTATTTGGTAGATGAAGCAATATTTTATTTTGATTCCATCTCTTTAATTGTGTTTATGAAAATATGAAATTGCATAAAATCTGCAATGTAATGATAACAGTTACATTAATTAAGAAATAACAGGGAAACTGCAAGCAAAAAAAGATGAATATACAAAATGCGTGGTTTTTTATCAGTAATAATACGAAAATGTATTTTCCACTCCAACTTTGGGGGTGGTTTTCACCCCCAAACGTGAATATCAGTAGCTAGAAGAAAAACACACTGCTCATACGCCAAATCTCCTCAAAATCGAAAGACGAAGCTAAAGTGATGTCCTTCGTAAGCTCCTACGCAATTGATACCGAGTTTCAAGTTTGTAACGAGACAGCGCTATAAGTCGCGACCTTATAGCGAGGGGAATACTGTAATTTCTCCATTTACGCAAAATCGCCACGGGTCGCGACGGGGAGCGCAATTTCATGGGTAACGGTGACGAGAGAGAACTGGGTTAAGGACATGACACTAACTCGAGCCAAGTCGATCGATTAATTGCGAACCGGTCCTTTTTAATCGAACAACCCGTGGCGACGACGCGCCACGACTGAGGAGCACAAAGATAGCACGCATGTGCTCGCCTGTACGAACGAGGTACGTGGACATCGCGCTAAACAACCGTGAGGTCGAGTACTCGCTGTTTTCACTGGAGTCACGTCTCTGCTTCCGATGTTTCTGAGACTCGAGTAGAAAAATACGAAATTGGCGCGCGCTTTTTGAATGACCATGCGTTGTAAAGTGAAAAGATGACGTTACTTGGTACGTTTATTATTGAAGCTGATTATTTACCAAATCGATTCACCCCATAAAACATAAACATTTATACCTGTTTTAAGAGTTTAAATATTCGAGAGATGAATACAGGGGCATTTTGACCCATATTGCAATTCCTATTGTAAACTAGTTTTGGGAAGGGAAGGAAGGATATAGGAAAAGGCATTTTGAACATTATATACTTTGCTCCTTTTTAGTTTTCTGTGCATCTGATATTGTAAATGGAATGAGTGCACTTTTTGTATGATTCTTGCAAATAAGTGTATTATACTTTTGACATCTTGTACTGTAGTTAGGGTCAAAGTGACCCTGCATTCATTGCACAGGGTTAAATAGGAAAAGTTGAGCACCAGTTAAGTGTTTTCACGCTAAAATTTTAAAAATTCTAGAAAGTGGAATTAATCACTTTAGCTTGCGATAGGTTCACTTGAATCTTTGTTGAACGTTGATGATTCGTATTGTTTTCAATTATGAGTTTTGGCAGGTTGAGCTGGAGACTCAGAATGGTTATGATAGTGGTTCAAGGTCGAAAAACAATTATAATGAAGTGAAATGATGGCGTAACTGTTTTGGGTGAAGAGGGGCTGATATCGATTCTAGGGACAATTCTACAGCCTATTATTATATCGATTGTGAAACAGTTCCTGTATTGATTCCATATCGGTTGTGTCAGTTGTGAACCGTTTTTTAATGGATTCTACGCACGAGTGGAAAGTTTGAGTTTGAAACTGTCCTATTATCATATAAGAAATGTTACGTAAAGTTACAGAAGAATACAAAAATTGTCATTCTGTTTTTCACTTTGGTCCTTTTCACGTTAGTACAAGAAAAATTGGTCACGCTTCATACTGAGTATTTTAGTCTATTGTAGATAAAACCAATGGAAAAGAAACGCGTTAACTCATAAACAGATTGAAGAAATAAAAATTAAAACCATTAATTTAAGAGCCTCAGAGTCTAATGAATGAGAACGTGAACTCGATGCACTGCTTGTGAGAAGTAAAAAGTGCTAACGTTGGATATGATAAAACCCATGCAGAATTAAACTGACATATATTCAATATAAAACCGACATGGGTAATGACAAGCTGTCTGTCACTGAAATCGATGTCAACCAGAAACTTTATCAAACATAACAGTTATGACATCGTTTTGAATCTTCTTAATTGTTCCAGTTAGACAAACCCTGTACAAACCCTTGGGTTGCGTTTAGTAAATTCAATTCTGAATCTGAATTCTGTGTGAAGAAAACTAAAACGAGCAAAAATAAGAATGGGATTGTCTCTAAAATTTAAAAATTAAGCGATTACTATAGTCCACAGTTTAGTATTTAACTCTTAACTACTATACCTGTTAAAATTTACGTAACCACTGTTAGCAATCTCACAGACACTAATGTTTATTGGACTATCGATAAGATAAAAATGCTAAATAATAAATTAAAATCAATTGTTCTTGATAGACGCGTAAGTCATGCAAGAAGGAAAGTAGATATAAATAAGTAATTAAGTAGCAGGCTCGCAGATCGACAATAATAGTTAAGGGTTAATGGAACGTAAGATGAAATCAATGTAGCATAAAACGTTTGTACTTCGACTGTTACATCATTCGTATACCTATAAGTTTTACTTACATAATTATTGATGATATTGATTCACGGAGTAACTAACGCTTAATCAGAAGAGATTTTACCCAGAATCTGTTCAAATGACGATACCTGAAACACTTATAAATGAAACAAATTTTCAGAAACTCCAGTACTGTAATTTTCCAGTATTTTCATATTTAAATATCAACTCCTCGCGATCCAAGACGCTTATTTCAATACTTCATAATCCTCAAGTACAAACTTCTCAAAAATTCTCAAAGAAAGGGTCATATTTAAATATCAACTCCTCGCGATCCAAGACGCCAATTTCAATACTTCATAATCCTCAAGTACAAACTTCTCAAAAATTCTCAAAAAAAGGGTCATATTTAAATATCAACTCCTCGCGATCCAAGACGCTAATTTCAATACTTCATAATCCTCAAGTACAAACTTCTCAAAAATTCTAGAATCCAAATTATATTTCAATTTCAAAACCTCGATTTTCATCAAGGAATAATGTCCCTCGCAAAAACGTCAATAAGCGCCAAAGGCGAGCGAAGGGTCAATTATTACAATAACGTTTCTAATAAACATGGTCGTTAACCACGTGCCATATGTTCCTTGGCCAGTGTTATAAAGAGACAGACGCAATTGGAGTTTTAATCTTCTTCCTTTTTCTTATTCTTCCTCGAGGAGCGGAGGGTGAGCGCGTTATGAAAGGTTTCAGAAAAGCCAAGCGCCAGTGGCAGTTAGGCAATACGGGGACGTAATCACGATAATTGAAAATCATTGCACGGGTCCGAGCGTCATTTTCGTAAGTATCGTCGGTTGGGTTTTAAAGCAACCCGCGATGCTTATAGAACCGTTTATGTTCTTTATGCTAAAGGGGAGTACACGTTCCACGAAGATCCATCGGCACGGAGAGTTTATAACCCTGGCGTGCTCGCGTTCCCAGTCCACATCTGGCGTCCTTCTGGCATTCTTAGCTTTTGCCCAGCGCGTTTTGTCCGCGACAGAAACATAAAAACGGCCTCCTCTGCTACCGCAGCCGAGAAAGGAGGAACAAAGATTTGGTTATAATTCGGGATAACTACTCCCGCGTCTTTGGACAAAGAAATGCGTTGACGGCGTCTGTGCAGCCATTTTTCAACATTCTTCGGCTACAGTAGCGTGAACAATCTTAGGAACCCTTCGTTCCTACGTGAAATTCAAGATTTAATATACGTAGTTCGTATCATTTATTTATGGCGAGTTATATGTGTAACAGTACTGCTGGAATAAAAGGTGGTCTAAATTAGAATGTCTTTGGATACGGCAATAATAGAAAGGGATTCCTATTAAGTATTTGTTCCACTTGACAGTTTTGTGGAGCTATAAACTGTTCTTGGGTTTCAGTAAAGCTATATTCAGATTAGTCAAGTTATTTGAATCAGGGGATTTGAAGCAACTTGGTAAATGGGAATGTGTTATTTTACTTAGAAGATTCCTTCAAGTTTCTGTTTCGACTAGGTACGTATAGATTAGTTAAGTTAGTGTTTCGATTCAATTGATTTGGAGGAATTTGACAGATGTGAACATGTTATATTACTTAAATTGAAATATTCTTTCAAGTGAAGTTGACGTCCTCTCAACTTTTCCTTGATTTGAAATACACATTGATTGATGTATACCATGATGTACACCGTACCATACGTGGCGAATTTCAAGCAAATCGACCAGCATGTAAACGTCAAGGAAGCTGTCAGAAGTGCATGTCTTGTTTGAAAAATACATAACCAAATAACCAGCATGCACCATCCCTTCTGATGCCATTTTTATTAGTTTTCCATGACAGCTTGAATTTACGTTACACGTGAATTCAAACCACTTGAATCCAAGTGACTTGAAATCAAATAAGTTGACTACATAATTTGAACGAGGCTTATTTCTCCTTGAATTACAAATTGAAGTAGTTTATATTATATTCGATTGATTAGAAAATAATATCAGATACCTACTTAAACAAAATAACAATTTGAAACGATTCTTCTTTTTTCTTTCATTAGTTATATTTAATCAATATTGTATCTCTCAGTCAATAGAACATTGCCTGTTTTTTTGCTGTATTCCATTGTAAATATTTGCCAACTACAATTTACTATATCTTCCTCATGTCTGTGTTCCTAGTATTTGAACTTAAAGTGACAATTGTTTGTTTCAATATCCTTGAAGAGATTAATCTTCTGTATATTCGCAGTTTTTTATCCCTATTAGACAGTTTATCTTTCTTATTTTCGTAATAACAGATAGCTGACAGCCTTCAACAGATAACAATTTTTTAATAGAACAATAGAAGTGTAATTTGTTAAACTTTTTTTTTAATTATTCTAGTTATCCATTAGAATACTTAGGTAATTTGAGATGTCATGTTGCAAGCAATTAGCTTATGGTACATACAAACATATTTCTATGATTCATTTATATGGTTTATATCCATTTGGTATCACGAGGGAAATGAGACACTAATTCCAAAAATAATGGGTGCCCCAATGAGGTTCCGAGCAGAGAAAATACTATGTATATTAAAAATAAAATAGATTGTCAGCCAGTTTGCATAGAAATACCGCAGATGCATTGGAGCTTGCGCTATTTTTGTCTATAAATATGCATCCAATCATAAATTTCTCGGTATTCCCCATAAATTTGTATGCTCAAAAATAAAATAGTTTCTACCAGAGAAGAAATGTTAAATTAGGTACTTTACAGTTGGGACAAGAAATATGTTGGAATACTGAAAATGTTTAATATTTGAACATTGAAATATTTGAAAATTTCAGTATTGAATTGTTCGAATATTTAAATACAATTGGAATATCAGGAAATGATTGAATTCGAGTGGTAAAAGTTTTACACATTGTAATATCGAAATATTTGAAGATTGAAATATAGAAATATTAAGATACTGTAAAATTTTAGTATCTACTTAAATATTCAAATAATTTAAACATTAAAATAGTAAAAAATTCGGATAATTAAATATTGGAATACCAGATAAATTTTATCTTTAATGCCCTCAGTTCTAAAAACTACTATGTACACTGTAACTGTTTCTTTCATTGGCCTCATTCCAAGCTTTTAGTTTTAACTCAAAAAGTAAAATATCTTTAGAATTTGAACACAAGATTTTCCTTCGTGGACAAACCTACGTATGACTGTTTCAAAGGTGAAAAAAATACATTGAATAGTAAAGAGGAGAATATCGTGGATCCTCTACTCATTTTCGTACACAATCTTCCAAACTTCATATTGAACTGAAATGTGGGGCATGCCTAGTACGTATAGCAGAGGAATAAAAAGGATGAAATTCAGCGATGTTCTTTGTGTCAACGTCTTAATGGCTTGCTGTTGAAAGGACCGAGTAAGAAGGATGTGGATGAGATTCAAGTGCTTCCGGTTCTGCTTGGTTTCCTTTGCTTGGCAAACATTTCGGCACGCTAGAAAGCATCTCGCTTCTTTTTCTCTCCCTGTGTTACCATCTACTACTACCTTGACGTTATTTGCTATTAAATTAATAATCTCTTATTGCAATATCTTCGTAAAATTCGTTATCTTCGTGGTCAATGTGGTTTCCTCTCCTTGATCGCTTTTATGGATCGAAGGGTCGATCGATTGTCTTGTTTAATCGTTTATCCTTGTAACGCTTTGTCAATCTGTGTCTCCGAATTCAGAACCTTGACACGCTTTCCCTTCATTATCTTTCTTCTCTTCGTTTTCGTTGGACAAATTCGCTATACGATAGACTATTTTTTTCTTCTCATCGAAGTATAAGTGTTCACAAGTGGCGAATAATTCAAATAATCTGGGAATTTAAATGGTGAGAATAATAGAAGAAGTCTTTACATATTCGAATTTCTTTCAACTAGTAAAGTATAGTAGTGCAAATATAATATAGAAATATTTCCCTCATTTTTAATCAAGATTAAAAATTTCATCAAAGTTTATATTTTGGAGGAAATTTTTTAATATCGTGGCATAAGATAGAAAGTATTTTTTATTTGTTAAATTATAATTAAAGAGTTGAAATATTTTAATTGCTTCAACATTTTAACGTTTGAGAAGAAATTTGTCATTGCGTAACATGACTGATAGAAAAATAGATTCTAGACAAGGTGTTCTGGTTAAATTTATCATTTGACTGATCCCTTATCCCCCAAACTTTAAACAATCTTTTACTACATTGTCCTTCGATTTTACTACACGCGATAAAAATATTTCTACAATTCAACTGTCATAAAGTGCAAAAATATATTTACTCTTTCGTTACGTAACAAAACTAGGCAAACAGAATTTAACAAAACTTCTAAAGAATTTAAATCAGTTTCCTCTACACGTCACGTTCTCAATTTAAATAATCGGCTTGGGAACCACTCTTTTTCATAAGACTACTGTACTATTTAAAAAATGATAGTAAATTAACTGTGACATCCTGTGTGTTACATCCTATAAGATTTAAACAGCACTTGTTCAGTTTACAGAAACAAGGCAGAAGGAAAAGTATTCTATCAGAGATATGTTTCAATTATCTCTTTATGTCTTTCAAGTGTTAACACCACTGATTATTTAGGCATGCAGCTCTCAGATTCTCACAGTTGAAACAGTGTCGACCCGCTGGTCGTTAATTCAGAGCAGATAACAGAGACCGAACAAATCACCGATTCATCTGTGCGCGATAACCTACGTCACTCGGGACCATGTGTTTGCAAATGTATTATCAAATTTAGACTGCCATGACCGTGATACTCATTCGCAGAAAAGTTGCGCGTCACAAGTCTGAACTTCGACGATAGCGTCGAGACAACTATTTAACTGCAGTTCGATGGACGTGTGAATGTACGTGTGTATCGCGTGGAGAACAAATACAGAAATATTATTGTAGTTTTCGAGAGTCCTTCACTTCTGTTCGATAATTAGTCCCTTAATTACTCGTGTATGGTCTTGATAAGTTTTAGTTCCAATTTTGAAATGGATTCTTCAAGTGTTGAAATGAGTTTATTTTGAAATCTCATAAATTTATTGTTCACAAAACTAAATACTATTTAAAATTTTGAAGATATTAATTGAAAGTTTTGTGTTTAATTTTAATGAAAGGTTTGATAAAAAGCTAATTTTAATAAAAAAACACTGCAAAAGGTGTGATACTACGCAAGTAGGTTAAAGCAACATATGGTTAAAGATTAGTTTTCCTTGTCAGTAGTCCACGCAAAGCGCGGCACCACGTGACAAATGAGCTAAGTCGAAAGGAAAAGGGGGAAAGAAAAACCCTAAGCAGGAGAGCTATATTTCAGTAGCATGCACTTGTGGTTATAAAGTGAAACAATGGTTATAAGTTATATTTTCAGAAAAATTGGAATTTGTACCACAGTTGAGGTCCATGAAGTAGAATTTGTATTTTTAACAGAAAGAGATTCAAATGAAATGGACTTTTCCGTCTATAAGTGAGGGTATAATAAAACACAAGTTCATAATACAGAATTTGGAATCCTAATTTTGAATATTAATATCTCCAAAATAAAAGTATATAAATGCAGATGACGTATACTGTGATACCTTACAAAGTTACACTACAGATATACATGTGCAGGCTACAATAGGCGAAGGTAAATATTGTAAATCAGGCAATGTGGTAAACAGAAGCAGCTGTTAATAGATTGGCCCAGCAGGGATTTGAAGTCCCTGACATGTCAGCTTTTGAGCCTCCAAAAATAAGAGGATTAACTGCTTCTACACTATTTAGCCCTTGACTGATAATGTGAAGGTCTATCCATCTGGAAGTACCTTCTTTTTCTAATTATAGTCACGTTAAAATACATTAGATTATTATTGGAAAATAATAATCAACAGTTAGAATAACTATTGTAACAAGTTACTAATAGAAACTTATCAAATCACTCCGCGTAAAGATGAAGTATCCAATTTGTTTCTAAATTTCGTGACAGCTCTTGGTTACCTGTTCGGGACTAATTATCTATTACTGTCAGATCACTGAATTGTATTCAGTATTCCAAAGAATTTGAAATTCTTTCTCGTCCTCAAGAGCCATCAGAGTACCTTTTCAAAAACTGATCAAAGGGAACTAATTTAGAACTCGAGTAGTTCAACCACTCGACCCAACAACTCAAGCATGCTTCTGTTTATAGCCTCGTCTATTTTACATGTATCTTCAAATTTTTTTTGCCACTGGTGCATGTCAGTGCCTGTAAGGCAAAACGACCTGTATGTCATTTTCAGAAAGAAGAAAGGCGATAAAAGGATTTTTTCGCTTAATAATAGGGATTCGAGAAAATAAGTCCATAAGATAATATTAAACGTTGATATCCTGAAAAAAAGAATAGATCAGATCATTAGATAGATCATAGACCTTAGATCACTTTGCTTTGTAACCACAGAGGTATTCATTGTAATAGATACTTCGGTTATGGAACGTAATCAAAAGTATGAGGATAGAGAACTGGTTGATGCAGTTTGCTGGCAATTCCCAGCGCAACAGGATAACTAAGTACATTCAAATCGAGCAAACAGTGGTTATTTAGATGCGAATCAGCAGCGGTCAGCTCTCAGCGTTAATAATCTAATTAAGGATCGTGGTCACTGTCGATAGTGAAGCCACCATGCAAAAATACGTATTGGCACGCCTGGACGCTATGTTAATAGCGTACCTTAGTTGATCAGCGTTTCCATAAATACGCAACTAAATATTAATTTTAATGAGACTCTCAAGTATCGCAGTGGGGAAAGGTTCTCAGAGCTTGAAAGAGCGAAATATTCGACGCGAAAATGAGAAGTTAAACGCAGCTCGTTGAGCCGAGTTAAAACGATTAATTAGTAACTTTTAGTGTCTCTGTTAACGTTACTGTAGTCAAAGTTGCCATCAAAGTGCTATTGGAATAAAAAACGCCTATCGCTCGTAGGAACGAGGGCGCTCGTTAAATTAAATAAACAAAATTATCGATTCTTCGAAGCAGCAACGCGCAATCCTCACTCTCGCACTATCAACGAACCATAAGGCAGATTGCGCTACCAAGAACTCTGTTACAAGTGGAACTAACTTTCTCCTGTTATGCTAGCAGAGATCCGGGCATTGTTCTGTTACCTCATTCCAATTCTTTCCATTTTTCATCATTTCCATTCCGAATTTCGCTTTCTACCATTCCCTTACTTTCAACTGGCAATTGGTACACGTGTTGTTATCGGTGTGACGATTACGACGTGACACAGAACGGGACTGGCGGTTCAATTTACTGGACTATTAATAGAGTGCAGTCGTTAATAATGCATAATCGACTCTGTGTTGACAAACTTTCGTTGCTACAAATTTCTTGATTTTTTAGAGCTAAGAAATATTTCCTTCTTTCGACCCCTTTTTTCAAGGATAATTTGTGCAACATCAGTCCTACCAATTTATTAAAATTAAATTTATACAGGATGGTCCACTTAAATAAGGCCACCTACATATCTATCCCAATTGTGATGATATAAAAAGTATTTTATTTGAGACTTTGAAAAAAGAAACATCACTCTACAGTATATTGGTTCCTCAGTACCATTCAAATTGCATATAAAATATTTTTTGTGTCATCCTAATTCAAAAAAGAGATATTCACGTGGTCCTGCTTAAGTGGAGCACCCTGTATATCAATGGAAAGAAACCTCGTTCTTTTTTGTTGTCGTTAGCGCATAAAATTTCATTTAAACAAGTATAGCTTGCAGGGCATAAAAAAAGCTAATCTGAAAGTTTCCTAACGCAGTCACTTTATTTTTATTTCAGTTGTCAACAGGTAACCACACTGATCTTGCATAAATTGTTCTCAGTGGAAACTATAAATGTTCCCTCTATATCTTTCTTTCCACTAGAGGTATCATAAAGCGGGAATTTGTCGGTCTAAATTGAATTTAAGTGGAGTAAATTGTTTAGTAGGCACTATTGACTCTGTAATTTTACTGCGGCAAGGGAGGAATTGGGCGTGGAATAGCGATAAACAAATGTACCGCTCATGTATCGCGGAAGCAAATGAAATTCGTACGAGACGCAGCGACGGAGCAAGCATTGTACGCTCGATAAATATTTGCGTGGGGCAAGTTAATTATTTACAGAATAAATTTCCGCGGCTACTGTGGTGAACGGTTCCAGAACGTGAAGCTTCTTTATGGAACGAATTGCATAATTTGACGGCTGACCGTATTGTAGTCAAGAATTGTACAGTGCTCCGTCGTTATAAGAATGAGAATACTGGAAATACAGCGAATATGATCATTTATTCCTGCAAGTATTTTGATATAGATCTGTTTTTGATTAAATAATAATACTAGCTACTTACTATAAAAAAGTAGATCATTATCTTGGTGATGATTATTGTAGGTAAAAGATCAGATAGTTATTATTCTGATATATCTCTGATAGTTGAATATTTATTGATGTCGTTTGTTCTTTTTATAAGCATTTTTATATTTAACTCTTACAACAAAATCATTTCAAGTGTGAATAAATATTTTGGAATTATCGATAGATGCCTAATTTTCTTTTTATTTTTTTATTGGAAAAAAGGTTTGCTGTTAAATAATTGTAACTATAAGTTTAAAGATTAAATGACATCAATTTTAACTGTTTTATGAAATTACCCCACTAATATCTAATAGCGTTTTCAATTGTGTATTTTGTCCTAAATCAGTAGGAATTTTATGAAAACAAGTTGGAAAATTATCTGGAAGTAATAGCCAATTTCATATTACAATGAGTTAATTAATACTCTACAAATTGATATATTGTGTAAAAAATTTGATTGAAATTAAAACCGATTTATTGTGTAAAAAATGATATATAAAATAAAAATTCAGTTCATTATATATACTATAAATACTTGAACATAAATTACAAGCAAGTTTCGCATAGACTACACAAAAAATTGTTTTTAGTGCTTTACATACGTCTCGCTGTTTTATTCTTCACTCGTTTGATACCCAGTCGACAAAAACTTCGTTTTATCTTATGCCAGTTTTAGCAGAAGATGAATTTTTTATTTACCCAACATGTATAAGCGACATATTGACAAAAACGTCGATTCGCTGAGGATATATGATGTCTGAACTTGTTTTGATCGATAAAAGCGATTTGTGCATGTTGTTTCCTTTTTTCGAATTACTAGATTATCATACAAAAAGCGCATGTCATTTATCAAATTGCAATCTCAGATCTACAGTTTTTCAATACGATATCTAACAAAGCTAATTCTTAATGCTATTCCAGAATTGAAAAATTGATTATAATTATGCTCTAACATTAACTATGAGTGTAACACAAAATATTTTCTTTACACGAGCTCGATGGTGCACTCAAGATTCCTTGGAACTAAATTAAATTTTCTACTTTTCTGAGCTCCTAACTGATTCTAATTGAAGGGCTCGATACAAAATTCAATCAGCTTCAATTTTTAGTAAAAATAACCATTTGTGTGGATTTCGATAATATTCCAAAATTATAAAAACTGGAGTAGACCAATTTTTGCACCACTCTCTTCAATCACAAGTCGTAATCTCGTATCGAGATTGCACCTTACCATACAGTTATAGGTATCCAAGGAATAAGTTTAACAAATATAGACATTACATTCACAGTTCCTATACTAGGCCTTGAAATTGGTCCACAGGGATAGAAGCAATTAATTTGATGGTTCTTTTTGCCTCGAGGGCTTCTTAATATAACAAAAATAATTTGCTCGATTGAAAGAGGAAAAATAGGGTAGCGAAAAGACTCCTTTCCTCAAGGAGATCGTTCTCGAGCATTGAAGGCCACTAGCGTGCTGTAAATGGGACTGTATGCTTTTTCAATACTCAATTTAAAGACATGTTCGAGCAAACTCACTGGTGTGTACTCACGCACTGTTTATGTGCACACGTCATGTAGCATTTAATGGAAGGTTGTTTGACGCAAACAGTAAGTTTATTGTGAATGGATAGCACATAAATACGTGTACCATTAATTCCATCAACAGAGGAGATCGCGATAACCTTCAGAATTTGATTCTGAAAATGGTTTTCTTCTGTCGTTTTTCTTTTCAACGAAATGGAATTCACGGTCGCTATTTATTCCAGTTATTCGTGGTATTTCTCTGTAATCTCGTTTTAATTGGAATTTCATCAGTTGGTGATTAATGAAAAACCTCGAAATTTTACAAATAGTTGAAAGATAAAGAAAGATCACCTTGACATATTTTTGGAAATTCGTTAAAAAAAATGCTAATCGATGACCTTTCTCTGCACAGAATATTTTTTGTATAAGCATCGTTTTAATATAATCCAGCGTTTTAAAAATAGTAGGATCGATCGCTATAGTGAATTACCTCCTCCCTTTGCCTTTGATTCGACATTCTTCCAATTTTAACGTAGTACCCTGCGACCTTTTGCTTTAAGAACTTTCCTCAGCACCAGTGGTATCTTCATTTATAAATAAACATTCTAGAAAAACCATTTGCATAAAGCACTTGTGACTCACTAACATAGACCACATTTTTGTTTCGAAATTGTCGAGAAAATTAGAATGAATAGTAAATCTGGAATAAAATAACGGATCTCTGACCACATTCAGGAAAATATGCACTGATATTCGGTTCAGCTTTATCACAGGAAGTGGTCTTCGCGGTTCCCAAGTTCTTGTTTCGTTTTTATCAATTGGGCCACGTTGTCAACCAGAAGACCTATCACTGGCTGCAACAATGTCTCGATTTCTTTGATAGCACTTGCTGTGCAATATTTTGCACAAGTTATTCAGTACACTGTTGATTAGCCTGCAAGACAGTAACTCGTGGAACAGGAGCACGAAATTGTAATTTCAGCTTATTTAATTCCCTCTTTCTGTTATTTCTACCAAGAAACATAGGGTATTTAATTGAACGTGAAATGGAAGTTTTAAGAGCTCGGGCTGTATTGTCACAGCACAAAATGAGACGAGATATCGTTGGCAGTGTCGTATACTGTCATTAGCAAATCAGCACTGCGATGGAATTCGACGATTCCGTTGTCATGACGTCATTCATTTCTTTGAAGACATCAAGTATGTCCCACATGGTGAAGCCATGAAACGTGAGGACAACTCTCATGTTAGATGTCTCCTTTATAATCCAGTCGAGGATCCTTTTTTGCGAATAAAAGATTATGGTAATCATGTTTTCTGTAACAAAAAATGGTGTTCGTTAACGTTTTGAGCTGTACGTTAATCAGACATCGGTAACAGTCTCATTTGCATGATTATGCATGATAATAATTTACCATTAAAAATCTGTTATAAAGTGGTAAGTAACGAAGAAGCACATTATATAGTAGGTAAAAGTAAGCGATGTAAAAACAAGTTTATGCAGAGTAAAAATCACTGCTCATGTACTCATAAAATTTCTTTTATTTGTTCGTTTGGAGGAGTACAATTCTTCTTTCACAGCTCTGGTTTAAACTGCTTACTGCTTTTGTTATGTGAGACATTCTGCACAGTGTAGTAGACACCTGTGTCAGCGTTGACGTGTGTCAGAGGGAGATAAAACTCGACAGTTTCACGGGTTCACGTTGGCGAAGGATTTCTAATCTCAAGGGATTAGCAGACCCTTGTGGGCACTAGGGACACACTTTTCCTTTCTCCCTGAACAAGTGCTGTTCTTCTTTGCGACACGATTAAGCTCTACAATTAATCTTTCGTTTGTCCGGCTTCAGAGTTCATTTTTTACTGTATTCTCCACTGAACAACGTATTTCCTTCTCTCAAATTGCCTGTCGTTGCTGAACTTCGGATTAATTTTCAACTTTTTCGCGATTAATCCTTTTTATTTGATTTGAATAGTATGTAAATAGATATTGCACATGAGACAAATTTGCATATAAGTCTTTAGTAAATTGTTGATTGCCTGCATGCTACATAGTGTTATACTAACCCTGTCATATCAACTAGTCAAGTACAATTAGAGCTCAGATGCAGAGTTCTAGGAATTGGAATGCCAAACTTGGAATAAATATCTGTTTACATAAAAAGGCATCGAAAATTTTAAAGTTTGAAAATTTAAAATTGACGAGGTTGAAGATCTGTGTTTGAAATATTTAAATATTTTGAAATGTGAAAACTTGGACACTTCGAATATTTAAAAATGAATATTTGAATATTTGAGAAATCGAATATTTGTATTATGAATATTCTAAACTCTAAATACTTTGAAATTTGAAAATTTTAAATCCCTATATTAGGTACATGTTATTGGGGTCCCTGAACGATGACTCCAGCTTGGTATACTAAAGATTAAATAACGATACAATCATTCATCGCGCAAAAATCGATTTTCACTTAAATATTAAAAAACATTCGAAGATTTCGTCTAAATTCTGCTATCGAACTACACGTTTCGATGTTCCACGAAAAAGCGCCTGAAGGTCGACCGTGGCTTATGTTTATTGGATTCTTAAAATCGTTGAAATTGAAATATACGTCGAGCACCCTTCGGAAATCAGTGGATTGGAACGATGCCAGGTTCGAGCTCCAGGCTCGAAAGAAGCCGAGGTTGTATGCACTCGAGAATCAAACGCATTTCCTGTTGAAACTTAATAACGACTTGCTTTGTTTTACAATTACCACTCGCGATCTAATTTCTGCTTTTCGCGGCCCTCGAGTCACGTCGCGTTTCGATGTTTGATCGAACTCTAATATTGGCACGGAATTTATTGCCTCGATGAGGGGGATTAAAACGACAGCGTTGATGCTTCCTTGAGTATCGATTTTCGAATCGTGTGCTCTTCATGGGCTCCTCTGCTTGCACAGTATTCGACACACACGCGAGTCGCTGGTGTGCTAACACGTGTTTGGCATTCTCGGTCCCCGGCAATAAACGTGGAAAATCTTCTCATATAGTGATTTGCACGGTTGCAATCGGTATAGAGGATCATTTTTCGCCGCTATATCGCGTTACTGTGCTGTTCTAGCTGACATATCGTTCTTGCAGTTTAACACACGGCTGTGCTTCTGTTCTTCGCTCCTTTGAAATATGCGAATCGCGAACTAGAATGTCGTTAGGGGATTTTGTTCTATTGTGTTGGCAACAATGAAGGATGATGTACAGTAATATCCTGACTTAATGCTACCTGTGGCAGGAAGTTTTCGATCAAACGCAATAATATGAAGATAATTAAAAATATTGTAGTTCTTGAAAATGTAAAGTACTACTGTACCAAATCCATTTAAGGTTCCTATATGCTTTATATTCATACGATAACATTTTGTATTTCGAAAATTACAATATTTTTAAATAATTTCATGTTGATGGGTTTCATTGGAAACTTTTTGCTGTACACTGTTTAGATTAATTTAACTGGAAAGTTTAATTTAAGTTTTAACCCTTTACATGTCAAGAAAAATATTCAAATTCTTTAAGGCTTTTTATATGTATATTTATTCCCAAATTCTGGTTTTCAATTCCTGAACCTTTATATTTAAGCTCTGAGAGATTCTACTTTGGTATGATAAGAGTTAATGCCTTTTTAGTGTGAATTCAGTTTACTCGTGTAATTTCATTGTACTCGCATCTAATGATGATTATTTAAACAGGGCACGAAAGCTAATTCGTACTTATGTTTTTTTCATTTGCGATATCATTGGAATTTCTAATGAACTTATGTTCCTTCATTTTCATTTTTATTCCTTTATAAAAGGCTGAATTTTCCAGTTATTGTATGAACAGATAGCATAAGATATTTTTTAACAATCTTCTCATCTTGTATCACTTAGCTCTCATTTTATCAGCTCGTGAAAGATTAATATTGACAGCTGCACCTTTATTTCTAATTGACGCCATATTTCAAAGATTGCTCAATTTTCCATTATGTAAATAATCGATTTAACACATTAACTATCTCGTATTTGTTTACTACTCACATTTTTATAAATTATTCTTACACCACTTTTTCCTATTTTGCTTCGATTTATGTCATATACACTGGATAATCATCCATTACATATAAATATGTACACTGATATCAATCAATCCGATTAACTATCGCAAATGATATTAAAAGAATCCCCATTAAAATCCATTAACATGGCCATTAAAATTCTAAAGTACATTACCCACAAGAAGTAATAGAAACCAATCTTATCTAAACTTCGAATTCACTGCTCACGACTGTAACACCAAATAAAAGTAATATTCCTGCGATAGTCAAAGCGTGAATATACCAAAACCATAATAAGCAGCTATTTCAGTGGTATCCACAGTTGCATGTTGCACGTGAAACCGCGATAAATGAAAATTGAAACAAGGTTGCAAGTTTGACACGCTGCACAGTTTAAAAGGTTCAAGGGAAATTAGCCCGTCAGGTGGCAGCGTTCTTTCGTTCGCGATCGCCTTCGTAACAGTGCTCAGCGCGTGAGAATCGACTCGAAACCGGAAGGGTTTAGAACGATGCCTCTGACGCCTATACCGGCTCCTTGAATAGCCTCCTAGTTTGCAACCGTCAGCTTAATTGTGAAACACGCGCGCGGGGCTTATTCAGGAAGCACGCGTATTTAAGCAGCCACGTATACGCACACGTGCACAGAGTTTTCGCGGGAGGCTACCTGCATTATCCGCCAGCCTGCGCGAGGGAAAAAAAAAAAAGGAAATTCAAGCCGCTCGCGGGAAAGGTCGAGCTCCATCTGCCTTTCTCTTTTCCTTCTGGAAACGAACCGCGAGGAGTTAATGCCAAATCCAGTTTCTCGACGTGCTACCAATCACATTTTTGGAGGATTGTGTAGCGGGCTTCTTAGAGAATATTTACTGCGAGTGGATAATGAATTGGAACGAAGTGGAACAACTTATCATATTTCATAGCAATTAGAGAATAATAGTTAATTTAACAGTAATTAGTCGTTTAAATGGATAATTTATTGGGTTACGCTAGGAGTATTGGGTTGGTACATGTGAAATGTCGTTTTTTCAGAGCTTAAAATAGACAGAGCGATACGGTGCATTCACCTTGCAGTGCAGAGCGATGCAGATATGCAGCAACCTAAGTTGTTTTTTAATATTTTCGTATTGTATGTTTAAATTATGAAACAGCGTGTTGTTTTATATATGCATTCCAGACGTGTTAGTGTTTGCAGAAAAGGTAATATTTGGATATTTGGATCATAATATGTTTTTAACACCAAAATACGGAAATATGTGGAATCATTTTTTCTCCTTATTTTTTAGCACATTTTAGAAGGAAAGAAATGAATCTTTTTCAAAATAACAGGTGAAGAAGTAAAAAATATGCATAAATGAATTTTGCACAATTATTAAAGCATCTAGCTTATATCAGTGACTGTATAGTTTCATGTTTTATATTTAAAAGTAGCTCTTTTGTAGCGTGTAGAATAACTGGAAAATTAACTTCATCGTTAGAGTGTCATTGAACCCAACTTATTTTCCCTAAAGATTGAATTGCTTTATAATGTCAATCTTTGAAATAAAAGAAAAATTAGTGTCAGACTCTTTCAGAAACAAAGAATAATATCTATGTTTTCTGTTATGGATGATGGAATCCTTTTTGAAGACATCTGCCGATGTGAGTAGACGCATTTATCACACCGAAGAAGATAGGGAATAAGGCAGTTATTCATGAACCGCTGAACACGTTTGATCTTCTTTCACGTATACATCGACTTCATGCAACATCGAAAATATGTAGTTTTTGCGTTATAAATGAGCTACGGAATGCCTATTAATGAGATGTACAGTGTTTGCTTAATATAGACTCATGGCTCACTGTCGCCCACTTCGTAGCTGAAACACATTTCTAAAGTCGAGCACGTGAAAAACAGTGTGCACCAGCAAAACTCGTTTGTTGGACATATGAGATAAATGTCCCAATACCCAGGCGCTTAAGATGTCAAATTCCTCGGTAGGTGGAGAACCGAGAAATGCATATCCCAACACTTGAATTGCGACCCAATAACAGGACAGTATTTAATATTATTTAATATTAATATTCTCTGCTCATTAGTAGTACTGTTTTTTAAAATTAAAATTTAAGCTTAAGAACCTCAATTCTGTTCCATCAAGAAGCTTGTCTATACAACACATTTGCCATCGCTCAGAGCTACATCATTCTACCTACAGAACCCAAGCAACGAGAGCTTTTAACGTGTGAAGACCATGCAACCTATAGACTCGAAACTTTACCCTTTGCAGGATGAAGTTCGATTCTTTTCAACCCTCAAATGGGGGCCAATCGGTCAACGGCACGAGTTAGCCTAAGCTTGCGCGGTATCGCAAGAGGAAGCGGAAGGTGGCGTCGTCTATGATTAGGTACACGTGTACGTATGTACGCTGTGCGCTAGACGACTCCCTCTCATGGACTTATCGTTGCAACTCGGTTTATTCAGAACGTTCTATCGAATGGGAAGCCTCCGGGGCGATAAGAATGTCCTGATGCTCCATTGCCAGCGGAGAGAAGCGTAGAAGGACAAGGTG
Organism: Calliopsis andreniformis; assembly: GCF_051401765.1. Lineage (NCBI taxonomy): Eukaryota > Metazoa > Arthropoda > Insecta > Hymenoptera > Andrenidae > Calliopsis > Calliopsis andreniformis. The sequence goes on along the minus strand of NC_135067.1, from coordinate 8,862,675 downwards.
CTCGCCTTCTAGAGACGTGTCACGAGGTCACTTAAATGCGATATTCTCCGAAATCAGATAGCCTGAAAGCGTTTTCAAGGCTGCGGCGCCGTTCCAGTGAACATGGCGGAAATATTCAATATTTGCGAGCTGTGGTCCTTGGTTCATAGCTGTGAATAGATACAAACAAATTTTAGTGCTTCAGTATTTTGGCTGCCATGAAAAGTTCTGCATACTGTACTTTGTTTTTCTGGCTTTATATGAGGAAATTGTGGGCTTTCATTTATTTATTGTAAACTTGAGCACACTTCATTGGCTAAAATAAGAGGTTTGGAAAAAGTCCTACAATATGTTTCATTCTGTTTTCTTGGTTTTATATGAGGAAATTATAGGCTTCCACTTAATTATTATAAATTTGAAGAGCAAACTTCATTGGCTATGATGAATGGTTCGGGAAAAGTTCCACGATATGCGACATTTTGTTTTTCTGGTTTTATATGAGGAAATTGTAGGCTTCCAGTTATTTATTATAAGCTTGAAGAGCAAACTTCGTTGGCTACCATGAAAGGTTCGTGAAAAGTTCCACAATATGCGACATTTTGTTTTACTGGTTTTATATGAGGAAATTGTTGGTTTCCACTTATTTATTATAAACTTAGCGCCGTACCTATAAATTACATAAAAGAGTATAACTCAAAATGTGTGGAATCACACATGCATATTTGTGGCTTATTTGCTGCAGCTCAACTTGAAATTTTACTGGTTTTGAATTATTAATATAGGAAGAATGGTTTTGTCATTAAATGATATTATCTCGTTTTCTAAGGAACCTTGATTTTTGAAGTTATTGTTGCTGCAACGAATGTAACGCTGGTACCTTGCTAAACTTTTACAGCTTTCTTATCTCTTCTACTAGTTTTTGCAGAAAACTTTTTACTATACCACAATAGTCTTTTCACAAAAATATGATATGTTTTCCCTATATAAATGAATTAATAATTTTTTTTATTATTTATCGATGGCTAACTATGTCCCTTAAATATGACATTTTCCTTTTTTTCAATATTTTAATTCTCACTTCAATCTTCAATATTCTAAATCTCATGGCGCAAATTATCTGCTGTAAAGTGTAGGTTACTTCATAAACTTCACTGAACAGTTACCTGTCTTTTAACATATTCTAAATATTTATTAAAGAAACACATTCAGGAGACTCACATGCTTGCCTAACTTAAACAGATAACTGAATAAATTGGCGTACCTTGCACTTAAGGACTTGTTATTTTGTCAGTTCTGCGAGTGAGTTTCATTAAAATGTTTGATTCCACACGATTCTCAAATACAGTAAACACACTTTACGCTTCTAGAGACTACAAGGGGAGAAATTAATCTGTATTATATACCTGGTTTCTACAGTATACATCATAAATTGAAATAAAGTTTACTCTAGTTGAGCACACTTGAGAATATTTCGAGCTTAATAAGACCAAGGAAGTTTGTTCCCCAGAAGTTTAATTGAAATCTTCGTCGTACAGGGTTCGACAGTGTCACGGCTTAATTATCTTACAACGTAATTGATCGAGGCTCGAACAACTAATAATCATTGAAGCTGCTGCGTAACTTTGATCGTTTTTAATCGTTTTCTGCGATGTCGTTCCAACGTCAGCGATAATGAAACATAGTTACTTGTTTACAAACAATTTGTATCATCAGCGCGTGGAATATTCATGAAAAAGGGGCATGGTCGTATCGATTAAATAGAGTTAACACGAGATCTTAATTGACCTTAGATCGCTCGTGAACTTCTTATTGCAACATAATCACGTATTGATAGGGTTCACAAATCACCTTTGATGTCTAACACGAGTCGCTTTTTCCCATTAAAACATAATTTAATATAATTAAATAATTCACACGTATATTTTATATTTTAATTCAGTTTTATTTAATTAGTTAGGTAAAATTGATTTTTAAGTAATTGAATTTAAATGAAGTTTAAGATACACATTTAATCAAATTTCGAAACAAGTTCAATGTACTGTACAAGATTAGCTGTTATTGTGTGATAAATTTTCTCGTATTCATTAATACTAAATTAATTTAAGAATGTTTAAAACTAAAGTAAATAAGTTTCAATATCTACTATACGTGTAGATGTGAATTAACAAACATGAAATTCCTACCGTATTACAGTTTGTTAATGTGTATCTAGATTTGTTTAGACTTCGCACGTGTATTGAGGATATTTTTATGAATTGATCAGTCTGCTTGTTTAAACCACGCTATATAATTTAGAAAAGAAAATTTCACACTTATCGCGAATTGATTCAGTCAGAACATTAAATATGTATAGATACAATCATCCCATTCAGAACTTTCACTGAATTCATCTAATTCTGTGCAATGTAGATATTAGTATATATTATATATCAAAGCTTGAAATAAAAAATGTTGTCTTTATCCTCTGAAAAAGGGTCTTAAATAATCAATTTAACTAAAATTAGAGAAGAAATAGGTATTTTAAAAAATCAAGTTACTCATTAAATAGAAATACATCGTCTAAATATTTATCAAATTGAATTACCTCGCCATTAATGTCTCACCTCTTTTTTTAAATGAAACTTGAGATCTGTCGAGTTTTTCCCTATTTAAATATTTAAATATTTCAGTAGTTCAGTGATTTGACAAATATATTTTGTTAGTTAAACTTAAAATTCTCTATATTATTTTCATTCATAATCGTATAACTTACTGTTCTTCACAATCATGTAAAAATTGTCACCCACATATGGGTGACTTTTCCATATAACACGCTATGAACTATTCCAGTTTAGACTAATTCTAAGTTTCTTCTAACACGGTACGAATTAATCGCGTCATATTAGGGTTGACAGTATTATCACAGAAATTTCAAAGTATCACAGAAACTTCGAAAAATTTTAGTTATCTTTCAATAGTTTCAAGAATTCTAAACTTCGAATCTTCTAAATCTAGAAAACCTTGGAATCTCTTTGAAATTAAGATCGAAACTCCAACCAAAGTATCCAAACACTAACATTCTCTCATTCGAACAGTCCCACTCTGTTTCAAACCCTCAAGTGGATGCAGCCTGCATTCTCTTGCCTTTCAAAACGCAACCTCGCATTTTCCATTTGAAAAAGGTCCGCTTAATGACGCTGGAGGATCGCGATTTCGACGGGCAATTGCAACAGCAACAGGAAACAATGACGGAACGCGTAACATGAATAAAAAGGAAGCAGATGGGACGGATGTAAGACAATAAGCGACGATAGCCGGAACCTTGGGAACCCTTCTGTATCGCCGTCAACTTTCCATCGTCCACTGGTCATAATTCCTATTCCCGATGTCATGTCCTCCGTCCACCTGTGCCCCTTTGTCCCCCGTTTCCTTTCATTCTTTCCACCAGCGCCTCGCGCCGCTTCGTTAATCGCGCGCCCGCTGTCTCCGACCGTTTTCGCAACGGATTTATCCCCTTTATTCGCTTTCAGCTCGCGCCGATATTATGAAACTTTCCCCAGTCGTCTCTCTCCGTGTCCCGCGGCCACCCTCTCGACGAATTGTCTCTCGGGGCTGATTCAAGGGAGCTGGCCGTTTTCTTCCTCGTTTCGACGCGCAATCGTGCCCGTTTTCCATCTTATTACATTCCTGCCCTCGCCAGTTCTTTTGAATCGCAGAAATTAGCGTCGCTCTGAAACGCTTTTAGGCTTCGTGCCCGTTTCTTTCCTTCCGTCGACGTCGTTTATCTTGGACCTACCGGCTGCGAGCTTCGTTTCCAAAAGGATTAAATTTCGCTCATAAAGGACGCCTCGTGGCGCTGGCTCTCGCTCTGACGGTGAATTCATTCTTTCCTGGGATAGGCTTGTTTCTGACGTTGGTACGCTTTTCCAGTGGTGAAACGCGGGGATTTTTTGTGAAGAGTTCGATTGAACGGGGTGGACAATTAGATTGACGAAGAAGTGGTAATTATTGTTGCGTTCGTTCTGTGTTGGATTACCGACTGAATTGCTATATGTTGGGAGCATATTTCCTGTGTCTGAAATATGTAGCTCGTAATCGATATGAAGTTATATAAAATCCAAAAATATTTTCAAAGTATCAGCATTCAGTCACACCCGTACACGGAGGTGTGCGATGAGAGGTTAAAGTTGAGGTACTTACGTTATCTTTATGTCAATATTAGATTTGTTATATCTTGTTCAGATAGCAAAATCATTTCTTAACAACCAAGAACCACTTTTTTAGATAGGTATCGAACAAGTATAATACAAACGACCTACCAATTTTTAACATTGATAGCTGTGGTTTTTAGCATTGGTGAAGTAGCAGTGCTACTTCAGTGAAGCTATCGCCACAAAAAATTCCTTTGTCTGAATAAACAAAACGTCGATACGAAAATCCTGCACATGGATATTTTGTGGAAGTATATTTTTTTACCATTTATTTGCAATCGAGGATCTACAAACGTACTGGGAATTGCAACACAGTGTGGATTGGAACGCAACGAGGATATAATGTGTATGATGAAGCAATTAATCGTTCCCATGAGCACGTTTTACACGCGCAAAAATATCGAGTGTCTGGTCCTGTGTTTCTCCTTTGTTTTCTCAGCTTTATCGCAGCAGTCTTTCAATATGCTCATTGGTTCGACGATTTTACGGCTCGTTGCGCTTTATTACGCCCACTTTTCTTTTTCAGTTTTTCCCACCCTTCTCTCAGGGTTACTCTTTCTCCCGCGTACCTGCTGTTTTATGACCTTGCATCCTTGGCTTACTTTCAGAATTTTATCCTGTTCTTTTTTTTTTTTATTTATTTTTAGCGGTAGTTCCTGTCAGCCATGTAAATACACGTAATCCTGGCATTCGTAAGATTCTTATTAGAAATAAGTAAATTAAAAAGTGAATTTCTAATAAGAAAAAAGATAGGCGCCATTTAACATTAAATAAAATTTAGTTTTACTTTTAGTGTATTTTAATTTATTAGTTCCTTCATTGGTCGTGAACTGGTATTTACTACTGCATATGTACTTTTACTTTAGCTTCAGACTTAATTAATGTAATAGAATCTAGAGAACAAAGAATACAAGAGTCACAATCTTAGACTTATAACTTCATTTATAGGAACACTTTGTGTTCGTTATAACTTTGCAACTCATGGACAGTTTCTATAAAAAATTTCTATGTATGTATTTACATTCAATCATCTATAGATTCTTTGAATTTATTTTTTATACTAACCATATTTATTCATATAGAGTACAGTATTCCTAGACTGTAGATTTTTATGCAATTTCATATTTTTTAAACATACTGAAATAAATGAAATTTAAATAAAAATTTGTTTTATGTTTCAAATACTGTAATTTACAGTCTGTGTTTCTTATTTTTTATATTTTTAAATTGTCATTTTTGTAATACATCTATGATATGCATTCTGTAAGTGTTTAGACATTTCAGATTTCTATAAATGCAAAAAAATCGCAGTCTGGCTATGCCTTAAGCCTTAAAAGATTCATGCCATTGCAAATATTATTATGGCGCGATTTTCCACGTTCATGGTTTACGTTACGACGTCTACGCTGGCGGAAGTTTCGCTTCGCTGCACGTTTCCGGTTATTCGGAGGGATCTGACAATGAATTCATGCAACACGATACGTCTTCTTTTGGCTTCTCGAACGGCGTTCACGTTACATTCCTCGCGTTCGAAAGTGGAAAATGCGTTTCGTGCTCTCTCGACATATAGTTCTTCAGTCTCTTAATTAAAAGTCGCTAAATCCTTTTAGCCATTTGAAGTTGTTTCAATCGGAACCGTCAGTGAAATGCCAATTGCTCTGAAATCACTTGTTATGGAGGCTTGTCTTTGATATCTCAACGAGATACGAGTACAATTTCCGGTCACTTATCGTTCACACGTGAGAATATTATTTACTTGCGAAGACTCTCCCATGGTATGATACATGAACTTTGACGCTAAAAATAAGCGCTCATTTCAAGATAAATAAATGGAGGCTTTAAATTGAATCGATTCTTGTAGAACTTTGGGAAATATTTTAAATACCTTTGGGAAATTTGGGAAATCAACGTTCAAAAAGCAGAGGTGGAAAGTATTGACAGAATATTCAATTTTGAGTTACAGAACTGTGTTTATATTTATTTCTCTATTTTTGTTCATTATTTTTCTAAAATAATTATAATACTAGATTCTTTCTGTTTTCGTTTAATAGAGGCTTAGCAGTTTACACTCAAGTGCAGTAATTTAGTAATTAGAATTATTATACATTTAGTAATAAATTCCAAGCGTGAACTTCACATTTAAGAGAAATAAAATATTCTCTGTAATAAAAACTTATTGTCTCTTGGTATACGTCTTATCTTATTTTCACTCATGAAACTGTGCAAGAGAAATGAAATTCTTTCTCACTTTCAACGCGATTCTCTTTACATTTTATAAAGTTCCCTTTATGAAATATTTCCTTTGTAGGTTAAAACACTTACGGAGTCAATGTTTGATGTTCTTCATCGTCCTCAGAGAGTCAAAGCATTCCACGTCTATTTCGACAAAATTTCGTCGAAAATTTTCAAAAATTCCCAAAATTTCGCAAATAGAATTCCCGAGATATTGATCTCATGTTCCAACGTTCGCGTAGTCACTTAGTAATTTGTAAAATATTCAACAATAAAGATCGCGTTTCACTTGCTGTGTTAAGTGTTTATGACGTTAGAGCTCTGAAGTAAGACGATAGCTCGATGGCTATAGGGTGAATGCTTCGTAATTTGACATTCTCAGCTTCGTATTACTGTTATGCTACATTTCTCTATAACACTTTGTTTGAATTAACGTTACAAGCAATATTTCCTAATCGTTTGTGCTGTATCGTTCATAATATAACGTACCTCTGCTATTATAATAAAAAGGAAGCACGAGGTTTTTTTAAGTATGCATTTCCATCATACATATTTTTCTACAATTCAGTATAAGGGATATCAATTCATATACATACACATGTAATGAATCAAGTAATATTACCTGAATATACTAATAGAGAATCTGAAACTCCTCCTATGAATTCTACATATACAAAAAAGGCATTAAAATTGTCCTAAAATAATGTACAAAAAGTAATAATTATTTAATTAACATATGTTAGATTCTCAATTAATAACAATTATGTATTCACAATAAGTGTGTATAAAGAATGAATTGTTAATGAAGTTAACTAGTTATACAGAAAACAGGAATATATATTTCATAATTCAATATAAAATATAAGTTGTAATGTTACCAGTAGCATACAAAAGTTAGTAAATATTAAGATTCACTGTTTATAAATATTTTAAGTATGTTTCAATTGAAAGAGTTGAAAGTGGTGGATCAATATCCGTCATGACTTTCAATGCGTTACGCATTGGAAGAAACGAAGTTGGAAAATATTAGAAACACGAATCTTAGAATGTTAGATCATGATGCACTCTACTGAGATATCGGCTTGGAATGACGCGGAGTCATGAATACTTCATGCATTGCAAGTGAAACGTGATCTTTAGTGTTCAGTTTAAAATATTGGATGCTTGTGGGATGGGTCGAACACGTTAAATATTTTTCAGGCTCTTATCTACATGCACTCAGTTTCCACGTTATGTTATTATATTTCTCTGGCCGTGATGCAACAATCTGTTGAAAATTTCAAAATTCTTTTTGGTATCATTACACAGTATAAACTCTGAAATTCATTCATGTGAATTTAAAACATTAATTACTGAACTCTGAAGGCTATGATTATATTTTATATATTTTTTTATTTTCCTTGATGTTCAGTTGTTAAATTTAGCATTTATCCAGTTTCGTCAATTTTAAACTAAAATTTTTAATAATAATTTGAAGTATATCGACTACAATTTATGATTGATTTAGACAAATGGTTTTGGCTCTAAATTATGGTTCTTTTTACAAAAAATCAAAACTGTTTTGCATTAAGTTTCCTGCCTTTCGACGTTTGGGTCTAGGTTAAGATCCTTTTCAAGGGAAAAACTCTTAGTACAAGAAGTAAAATATCTATAAGGTTCGTGTACGTGGGTTTAACCCTTCGGCTAAACCTGGCAACCTGAGTGGTTCAGGACCCGAGCGAAATTTCACTTGTTTATTACTTCGAAACAAAGCGTTCGGGGTACCTGCTTCCCCCACCTAAAAAAAAATTACTTGTCCAAGGGTTCTAGCCTCCAAAAGTTGCTGGCCTGCGTCAGTTCTGTTTTGGCCAGTGCGCGTTAAAGTTGATTTCGTGTCCTCAGTATTTCTAGAAGTAAGTGAAGTTTATTTTTCTTGGTAGTTTCGTTATTTTTTGGATATTTACTAGAGCAATCTCTTGTGGCATGAAGAAAATATTCTTCGTTATTTTTTGGATATTTACTAGTGCAATCTCTTGTGGCATGAAGAAAATATTCTTCGTATTAAAAAATAACTCGGAAGAGTATCGAACAATTACGTTATTGTAGGAGTATGGTGTATGTATGTGAGTGTGCACCTCAATTTTAAGATAACAAATCTAAGGATAAAATCGATGGCGAGAAAACTATAATTTATTTATCGTGTAATTTTAATTTTTCTTTAAAATGTCGTCGTAAATTTTTGTTGTAAATATGGTTGCCTACAGAGGGTTAATAATCCTATGTGAATATGTTCGTGAATAATTATATGCATCAAGAATTTTAATATAATTCCTAATATTGCATAGTATTGAACTTGCTTTTAGACTCTGATATTTTATTGAATTCTAGCTAAAGATAGTTTTTTGTTTTATGATTTCAGGTGAGTCCTGTGCTATTCTCGAGAGGTGCTGCTTCGAAACGATAAGTCTACGAGAGCCCATTGCAAGGTTTACAAGGGTTGCGTACTGAGGGTAAAGTATAGACTTTTCCCATATATTTACGTATATTGAAAATAAACCAATATCGATGGTAACTCGTTGACATCCATCGAGGATTTATTCATCGGAAACATTTTAAGCTTTTTCTGCATACGTAGAATGTGGAAGCACTTTAAAGAAATACTTGAATATTTTATCTTCAAAATTTTTCAATTTTAGTGCAAATATGTCGAGCCATTTCTAAATTTTGTAGATATTTATTAGTCCCTTTATTCGTCATTGAATTTTAGGAGATATATATTAAATAAAAGTTACCTTGAAAAAATTATTAATATTTTATATTTTATAATATATTCATTAATTATCCAGGAAATGCACAGTATTTTAAATTTCGAATTTACTTTCTCGATCATTTTCAAGTATTTCCTACATAATAATTCTCCAGTTTTTTAATCAAAGAATTCATGAGTAACTTAAAAGATAGAACATAAAAAATAAGATTATATTCGTTATTTTAGAGAGAGAGAGAGATGTTATTAAGTTCAACAAAAATATTTTATAATAAATGCGCAACAGTGCTATATTTAGATATCTGAAAATCTCATCATAAATGCAAGGTTATTTACAAATAACAATTAATAATAAAATTAAACAAATTAAGATTTTAATTAAATTGCATAAATTCGAGAAATATTTGGGTTTTAAACGAACTAAATATTCACGTAGCCGTGTGTTCATTTCCTGAAGAGATTAACACAATGATCACTGTACTTTATTCACTAGAATTCCTATCAAACATACGATAGCCTCAATCTTAATTGCTTAAGTTTTATAGTTGCTCCTAATCAGCTATCTCGTCGCGAATTTAGCAGTACCTTATTTCAGTAGACTCCACTAGAAATCGTTATCTGAGTTTAATTCATAAGCGTATAAAGTAACGTTTTTTATTACCATAAAGTTACAGTTTGACCCATACATTGATGATACTGTGATCTAAATATTAACCATAACATTCATTCTTATTTTGTACGTAGTGTACTCTAAAAACTATCAACACTTAGCAGAAAATTTATAAATATTTATAGAGGTGATGCATAAACAGAGACTCTTTAAAGAGAAGATGCATTTATGAATATATTAGTATACTGCGTTACTAGCTTTTTCTTTCTTTTGAAGAAGTTACTTCTACATAAGTATTTAATCTTTTTTCAAACTTAGAACATCGCTTAGGGAATACAGCACTATGTTCTTCGATGTATATTTCTCTATTTTTCTCGTAAGTTTTAAAATATCATTAGGCACTTTAAATATACATAGGTATAAGAAGCTTGAGTAAGTAGATACAGTCAGCTTGATACAGCCATACACTGTAGACTAAAAGTTTGGACTCGCTTGCTAATATTTATTGAAGTTGTACTATATATATATAGCAAAGTATTTTTGCTTTCATGTTGGTCTTACTTTTAATAATATTTACAATATTCTCTATGGCATAATGCTTTTTATACAATGGACACAGAATTTACTGTTACTTAAATTGTGTCTTTAACGAGGGAACCTTTGTTTTCTTTTTTATTTTCAACAATTTCCAGTTGTAACATTGTATAAAGTCTTTGCCTCAAAACAAGAAAAAGCAGACTATTCTAACATATTTGAACCTAAATAGTTAACTCAAACAAGAGTTTAAAAGGTTGGAAACTGAACTACATCTAGTGACCCTGGTCGCTCTATTTTTCACTTTATTTCACGCTTAAAACGAAGAAGTTTTACAGTTTCAATCTTAGCAAACAAAATATAGATACGCAAACTGAATCACGCAACTGTATCACCTAAATTTTTGTAAACTATTTATTGCATACGAAAATGTTTCAAACGAAAGTTGCTTGGTATTGAGACTATGCTCCTCTCTGACCAAAAAGCTTTCGTTTAAACATTCTTTCATGCAACAAATACTAGTTCATAAGAAAATTCAGGTGACAATTGCGTGACTCACCTTATATAATAATTACTACATGTGATAAAATACTAGTATCCTAGATTCAAGCACCATGTACCTTTTTACTAGATATCCAAACGAATTCCATGCTCTCAAACTAAACCAATCATCCCTCCCCTTCATCTTCAAACATCTCCCCTCCCTTTTGCAGTACACAAACATCGATTCCCAAATAAGTAAATAAGGCGAGCTCACAGACCGAAGCATCAAAAACAGCTCTCCATGCTCACAGTAGATAAACATTGAGTCCCCTGAAAAAAGGCGAGCGAATTTGTACGCTCAATATTTCCCCAGTCAGCTTAACAGAAAACGAGTGGCCTGGCGCAGCGTGGCGACGCATCGTCGAGGAACGGTGATAAACAAAAATTCGACGAGTTGCGTCGCGAAAAATCCCCGCGCAGGGGGATGACAACCCCCCTGGAGGTTGTCGTTTGCATCGGTGCACAGCGACGCTGTGCGTCCCGCCTGGTCGGTCAGGCGAGAGGGGATTTTCGCGCAGCGACGTATTTTGCCCGTGTAAAAAGTAATAGGCGCCGCGTGTACGTTTTATTACGTCAGGGGTACGTGCGTGGCATAACGCGCCCCGCTCTTTACGCCGTCACCCTACGCCATCAATTATTCGAGATGCGCGCTGCCACTCTCCCGCCTGCGTTTCTCGCCGCGAGCGCTCTTCTTATTCGACTTAATCACCGTGAGGCAGGTCAGTGCACCTGGCGAAGATTTCGCGGCCTTGCCGACGCGTCGCTTAATCGGCGTCGCTCCTCGCGAGCGGCTCTATCACTGCGAAGAGGGGATCGATTAAGCTCGCAATTAACAGCGAGAGGCTGATAGGGGAACTTCGACGCTGTGGATGGGTCGGTTTCTTTGGCGAAGTTCTGAGGAAGGTAGTCTCGTTTGGATTAGTCAGGTTACTTGAATTTGAGACGCTTGGATTGGACTGGCGTAGCTTGGTGTTACGTTTTTATTCGTCCAAGTCGGGTTACTTGGATTCGAGTGGGTTGAATTCAAATGTATTTTGAATTCAAGCTGTCGTGCAGAAATAGTAAAAGTGGCGTTGGAAATGGCGATACGTGCTGGGTGTTTAAGTTTAAGTGAATTCTGCTTTTACGTATGCGTTCGTTGCACAGGAACGTTGACTAATATTATGAGCATTGTTTTCGAAAGCTTTACTCGTTAGTGAAATAAGTTGATCCAGTGGACAAATTAAAAAAAATCTCCCAGGTGATCTAATATCTTATAGAGACCTAGTGGGTTTAAGTTGATACATTGGACAAAGGTAATTCAAACGTAAACACTATCCTACAAACATGTAAGATAGTTACGTTTAGATTATCTTTGTCCACTGGGTCAACTTAGACCCATTGAGTTTCTTATGGGGTGTTGGATCGCTTGGGGGATTTTTTCTTTGGATTTGCCACTTAGTCAACTTACTCTAATATATGTAAAAGTGATTCTACATTACATATTATATAAAAAAGTTATATAATATTTTAGAAAATAGAAAAGGGAGGTGTTATACATATGTCTCTTCGAAAAAGCTTTATAACTGTGTTGTATAACATATAGTATAGACACATCTTAAGTAGAAATCTCGGAGGCATAAAAAAGCAATAACTTTTTAGCGTTCAGTCTTTATACATTGATGTTTATCTTTAGATACTTTTTTTAACTGCTACAATTAATTTAAATGAAATGATCACTAATTGTATTATTTCCGAGAAATTCATGAGCTTCCTAGTACATGTGCGATGAAATGTTAGATCTTTGATTAACATATCGAATTAAAACATCAAATTAAAATAACACATAGGATGCAGTTGCATTAAATTCTTCGTAATTCTGAGTCTGTATTTCTTTACTTTTTAATTTGCTGGAAATATATTTATTCATTTAATATTACTTTTATTTCTAATAATTATGAATCATTAATATCGACCTCAACCTCACGCACACGTGATTAACAATCTTAGTTCCTAAGATCCTAAACAATATTAAGTTCTGCAATTTTGAAGTCACAAACTTTAAATGAAACTTTCTATTAGATTATTAGTCGTTATACCTCCTGAAATTAAAGTAGCTGGCATCACAAATATTTCATGAACACGAATAATAAATCGAATACAGCAAATTCCCTAAGAACATATATATAACAGACGGTGCAGAGGAAATCGATCAGCTGATTCGCGACTGACAAATCACTTTTCCTGTCGACAGTGTGCTCTCTTATCAGGGAAAGTGGATCGGGAGGTTTCAACTTCTGATGACACAGATAACCTTCGATAATTACGCCGACGACATAAAATACTATTCTTTTTTCAAACTCTGATTATTATCGTGGTAACATTGGTACGCTTCGTTTGCTCTGTGAAAGGTTAAGGCGTCCATTAGTACTGGCTTCGAAAGTGAATACTAAGAAACCAGGCAAGAACGCTTAATGCAACGAAGAATGCAAGAAATTCGTTACCAGTAGATTTTCTCAACATTGTATACTTTTTCTATCCTTTTTATCCGTCAATTAACCTTCGTTCTCATCCTCAGTTACAATTTAAGGAAAAAAGTCTTGCCTAAAACAGCTAACGAAGTCAGTAACAGAGATTAGAAGGATCGAATGTCTGGTATTATCGTGTAATATTCAACTAAACCTGGCTGGAATATATTTGTGATACACCTGGAATTCATGGAACGCTGCAAATAGATGGTAAAACTTCGGTGGGAAAATTAGAGTGGAGAATATCCTGTTACATTATACGCGGAATAAATAGGCATTTTACTCTATAGATATATTTTAGCGCTACTTTCTAACTCTTTTATCGAGTCTACAAATTTTGATACTAATGAAGATAGGCCAGACGTAATAGTGCTGATAGTTCCCATGCTCATTTCCTAAGTTGCACATTTGAAAGAAGAAATCTAATGGATGACTGACGCTTACGAACATTTTCTTGAATAATTCATAACTCTAAAAGTAAGGTATGTAAGACACATCTTCATACAACAGCTTTTACTTATTCTTGTTTCTAGATTCAGCTCCTGAGGTATTGACATGTACTTCTGAAACACCCTGTATTTCCTTTTATATAAAATATATTCAGTCAGGATATTGTACTTTAAAGAACTGTCTTTGTTTTCGCTGAAATCAAAGTTTGATTTAGCGAAAGTATTCAAGCTTCTAAAGACGTCCCTGGATCTCGCCACTGTGACCCGAGCATGGTCCTCTTTTTCTTCGCTTTCTTCCTCTCCTGCTTCTTCTCTTCTGCCTCATGGCAACTTGGTACTTGCCCTGCGAACTCTCGGCCATCTTCTTTTTCAACCTTTTGCATTCCCCGAGCCTTGAGAACGCGAACTCGCCGCACCTACACGATCCTTTTTCGAGGTTAGAGACTTTTGAACGCGGTCTGCTAGATCCTGTCTCGAAGAGGTTAACTCGTCCTCTGAAGGCGACCAAGTTTCTCTAATGCTTTGCTCTTTCTACTGGAGCGTCAAACATATTTTACTTGTTCAGATTTCTTTGGTAGCCTCTCTGTATCGCATTCGTGGGATTTTATTGAAGACCCATGTTGAGGGGACAGAAGTGTTTAACCTGTTGGCTTGTAGCAACAAGTTAGACCTGTGTTATGTGTACTATATTGTAAATATTGGCACAAATATTGCCACTTACTAAATTTAGGAAACGAGGAGAATTATTTAGGACAGGAGAATCATTCACTTTCTATTTTTCATTTGCTTAAATTAGTCCTTAGTTGTTATCGTGCCAAGGAGTCACTCAGCTCAAATACAAAGTGATTTAAAAATTGTAGAACTTTGAATTGGAGGAAAATTTGAAAATTTCAGCAGATAAAAGCTGATGATTTGGATGAGTGAATATTGGGAGCTCTGAGTGCCCCACCTTAGTATGCTAAGGGTTATCACTGTGATACGTGTGGTCTAAGATAATCGTAAGGCAATGTGTTATTAATTAGCTGGATATTTGATAGTTACAAATTGCCTTTAATTAATTCTTGCTCTTTAGGTTGTATAACGAATATTTCTTCTAACATAGTAGTGAAAGATAGACGAATATGTCTTACACATACAAGCTAATATTTTGCACTGAAATTTTTAAATATCAAAATGGAGTATTTTGCAAGAAGTTAATTATAAAATATATCCAAATTATACTAACAGTTCTAGTTATCTATTCGAGTTAACTAGAAGTGTAATTATTTTTGCTTGTCGATAATACGAAAATTTTATCTTTAAAGTATAAGTAATCATTTATTACTAACAAATATTAGTTTTATTAACCGTTTTTTCGCTCTCCAGTCGTTTGTTCGAAATTAAAATTAAAATCAACGATTCTCAAGATCTCATAACTTCACTCCATGGCAGACGAGCCATTTATTCCGCGCCTGCTAACGAGTGTTTGCATTAATTGACAGCAATGCATTACCACAAATTATCGACTCCAGTTGAATGCTTTATTGCCTGTCGACGGATATTTTTCCAAGGTACAAATACATAAATCGCAGTCACGCAGTGCATCCGTATTTAAAAGTAACAATGATGTAAATTGTCTACATCCGGCAATTAACATACAGAATTTCAGTCCTGGGGAATGGTTAATTTGAAGATTCTGATTTTAATCAAATATCTCTCTGAATTTAAAGCACGATAAATCATGGAGTATATAAA
Source organism: Calliopsis andreniformis (assembly GCF_051401765.1). Lineage (NCBI taxonomy): Eukaryota > Metazoa > Arthropoda > Insecta > Hymenoptera > Andrenidae > Calliopsis > Calliopsis andreniformis. The sequence goes on along the minus strand of NC_135067.1, from coordinate 8,847,151 downwards.
AATATTTTTTTCTCATAAATTCACTGTGAAGCAAATAAAGTGACCACTGACTCTTGCAATAAAACGTTTCGTTTTTTGGAGTAAAATCTTTTTGTTTCATGTATCATTTCTCCGTTTCAAGTAATTTTTAAATTCAGAATAACTCTGGGACTCTTTGAGTACATTGTATAGTGTACAGTGTCAAATATCTATTGATTTCAGTATTGATGGTACACATTTAAATAGCATGATATGCATCATAAATCAAGTTCTCTAAGTTCATTATTTTCATTTAACTTGATTGTCATTTAACCTCTTTGTGACCTAGTGGTTTTAGACTGAAACCACATTTTCAAAGCTCTCTGTCGCATAGATAGAGACATAGACTGTTATCAAATTCAGTTAAACTGAAATTCAGTTTAACAATTTTAAAACTCAGTTTAACTGAATTTGTACTATATCTTTCCGTTTTCATAACCTGGGCCACAAAGGATTAAAAATACGATATATATACTCGAGTAGTATTTGAGTACTTAGCCACTGCAGTGGTTAAGAATGCTTGGCACGCAATACATAGCTGTTTCAACTTAAAAATGAATTGCACGTATCCCACTGGTGATCTGACCTTTTTATATAGACTTTTCAACCCAAGTAGTTAAACAATACAATAATAACCAGGGACTAATAATATTCGAATAATATTTAACAAATAATTGAGCTACTGAAGTATTCAAATATTCGAACACTCGAATGTTCCACTATTTCTGAAACTGGTCCAAGTAAAAAATCAAGAAACGTTGAATCTATAATTCATTTGACGTTCCATCGATTTACGTTACAAAACAAATGATAAAATTCAACTTTTCAAGTTTTTTTACTCACACGGAAGTATTCGACATGAAGAAATTGGACAAGTAGTCCTAATCCTAGCTGTAAACTGGCTACTTTTACGAGGCGATTACCTTGCATATTACGCATGCCCTCGCTCGCAAACGAATCGCATGCCAGCGTGCAGTTACAGATACTCTCGAGCACGCGACGTGACGTAAATACTATATACTTAAAACTAGCCGCGGACAAATTGTACACTCAGGATGGTTTGATCGACCACGTTAGATCCATCGTATGAAGTCTAAGCGCTTGCTTGGATATGCACGCGAGTGTAGTGATACACAGTGACACGATTATTCTCTCCTGTGAGTTCCTCAAGCGATTTCGATCGATTTTATAACTGTTCCAAGTTAGACGTTGTGAGAGATCTTGAGAATTTAAATTTCTCTCGAAGACGTGATACAGAAAAATTGTCTCTCACCTGATACGATGGTTGGATTTAATATAGTATCGTGAGATGGGGTTATCTGGACTTTGTTAAGAAAAATATTTTATAATCAGTAGGAGAAACTCATGATTCCTTGGTTTAGTAGTTTTTGGAAATTATTCGTGCATGCTTCCTGTAAGAAATGTGAAATGTATTTATAGGTATTGGTTACGTGTTAGTATAGATAAACGTGGTGATAGAAATTGAAAAATGGTAACATATATTTTGAAGTGAAATCAAGCTTCTTATATATTCAAGCATTCTATGGGGCCTTGAAAATTAAAAAACTGTGATCTATTAAATTATCTTTGGTTATGAGTAACGAGATAAGAGTATAAGAGTCATAACAGATGAATCTACAATGTTTGCATTAACTAAACTAAATTTAAGATATTATGTAGATTCATGTGCTAAATAGAGATAAATAGTTTCATAGAATTATTTTATTACGAAGAATTGTAGAATATTTATCACTGCTAATATTTTTTATTACTATTCTTAATTTTGTATATTTGAATCATTTTTGTGCTTAAACAGTAGAACATATAACTGTACATAGTAACAAATTTGTTACAAATTGAACCTCATGAATTATCATAAATAGAGCTTATTTGTCAGAGGAACACTTAAGAGTAATTCTTCTTCGTTTTGTAACAACTAAAAGCGCCATAAAATGAGAGTGCCTCCGAGAAATACTAAAATACAACTTCCAGCGCGTTCACAGTCACTGAATATTATATTTCATTTTCGTAACTCTGAGACGACTGCTCGCTGAATACTGGGCTTCTCAAGAGAGGTCAATTGCACGTGCAAATCGAATTCCGAGAAATTAGAGTTGTATTGTCTGCACATGACGGATATCCAGTTGAAATTCGCTTCATGCGCAAAGGCTCGAGTTCCTCCAGGCAGATAGAGAAGACAGTTTCGAAATGATAATCGCTCACAGTCCAGCGAAGCCCTCTCGCGAATCAATTTGTATTTCTAAACCGTGTAACTGTCATCTCTGCAGAGGACTGTGACTGATGTGCTTTTTATCGCGGGAGAACGTTCGAAATTACTTGTTGCAATCGGTCCCTGATATCGTCGCTGCCATCGTTGCAGCGGCTCGCGGTTTAAAAGGTCAATGGCCAATGTGACCAAAATGAACGACTTCCTTCGCAACTGGAACAGCGAAAAGAACGCCTGGTGAGTCATCGCGCGGCGAGCCAATATTTTAGTAATACGCTGTACCTTCGGGTTTAATTAACAGAAGGCAATGAGTTGATTAATATGAATCATCGATTACGGTCCAGGAAAAAAGGAGAACAAATTCCTCTCGAAGAGATAGACAGCGGAGATTTCAATCGGGAGAAGGGTTTCCAATTTCTGTAAATTGACAACAATTTTCGTTTCATTTGGTTCGTTAAACTTCGGTTCATTTGCTATGAACGCGATGAAATTTATCTAATTTGTGTGGCGCAATTTCTGCGATTGGAGCATCTGCGGCGTAGTGGTCTTGTTTCGAAGCATAAACTAATAATTAGCAGTATGCAGTCCTTTATTTGATTCCTTTCTAGCTAAAATAGCAAAACGATGAAATTGTTCATTTTAGAATAATCGAGTGGAAGAAGGATAACAATATTTTCTTGGTCTTTACTATGAAAGTAGCCCCTTCGATATTCTTTTATAAGTAGTTGCGTCGATTAAATTTCGGCTGGCTTTAATCAGATTTTCTTTGGCAACGATCGAGTGAAAATGAACAGGGTCCTTAAAAGTTTTGAAAGTTACAAGCTCTTGCAAAGTTTAAATTAAAGTTTCCTCGAGCTATAAGCGGAATATCTTAAGTAAAAATCGAATATTTGAAATGTCGAATGGGTTAACATAGTACGCACTTTGCAAATTAAAAATATGGTATATTTTAACATTTCTTCTTTTTCTTTTTATCATTACTCTAACAATTTCTTAATACAACAGAATTTTGAAACAACTCATTTTCATTTTGCTGAAACCCCAATTTTAAATAGTTCTATAAATAAGACATGTATTCAGATATGAGTCTAAAGTTTGAAATCATTTTATAAATTAGTGAAAATGAAGATTACTTTACTAAACACAGAATTTAAGTAACAATAAATAGTCATATTAATTTTATGCATTATATTGAAACAAAATATTGTCCTTAATTACTATTGAAAATATAAACTTGAAATAACAATTCTTTGCCATGCAGTATAACTTTAACCAGAACTAGCAGATTCCAAATTCTAAAATTTGAGAGTTACTACTTAAGTAGTAGAATCACTACTGAAAAACACTACTTAAAAAAGACTTTGAATTAAACTGTAGATATCAAAAAGGTTTCATTGAATCTGATAACGTCATCCCTGTGACTTCTCAAACTTGTATAACAATTCTCATGCCACTGATTTCAAAGCAGGAAGAGTGTATAAATGGTTGCATTTAATGAAATACCAAAAGATATTTGTAGATGTTCAGCCTGAGGGAGATCAAGGTCGCAGTCGAGGTGAATATACTTCCAGACGCATTGCACAAAGAGATAAAACAGTACCTATGGCGATATATATGGATATTCTAAAAATAAGGGTTCATTTGAACCCTACAAGAGACACTACGATCTATTACGATAGCGGTGCAAGTTTCGTGTGTTTTCGAAGTTGGATTATTTAAATATGCAGAACATTAAATATGGAGCACATGGGACGTTCAATTTTCAATCACTGAATTCCCAAATCGAACATATCAGCTTCATAACTAATTCCATTGCAATTAAAAGCTGTTACAGAGTTTGAAAAGTTATGGGATTATTTATGCACGTTCGTCTTTATCACATAATGAGCGATTAGCATAGATTTTCTCATGTAGAATGAGACACCAAATCAGTTGATATTAATTACTTAACGAGTAGTAAGCAATTAAACAAATTCCACCTGTTTAATTACTTTGAATCAATAATAGGAAAAATGATATTTATTCTTATGTATTCTCAAGTTACATGTATATCGTCTAACAATCGTTAGTTTCAATTTGAATTACAGTCGAGTATTTTTACATATCACAGTTCGTAAATTGACCTATATTGGGAAAAGAGGGATTTGATACATTGATACAGGATGTAATCTCACGTATCGTATAAAAATGATATTTGTTGTATGTCGAGGATTTTGTGTTCGTATTTCTTGGTGAATAATTTTTCTACAACCCAATAATTAGTAACAATGGTTACCTTATATTTTGCTGAATATTTCGTCTCTTTAAACTCTTGCTGATAGTTGATTGAAATTCGAGACAAGAACATTCCTGTGGCGTGTACAATTTATCGAATGTTACTGTGTACGACAAACTTTTGCATTTGCACAAGATAAGCATTTAATAATACATAATATCTACGCGATTAAATTTATTGGAAGTAAAAAATTCTGTTCGAAGTAATTAATACGAAGATTTCACAGTATTCTAAATACAATTTTTTAATTTTAATATTTAATGTACAAAATTTGATTTGTATTATAAGAAAAAATACAGAGAAATTTTACAATCGAGTAGCTCTGCAATCATACGGTCCACGATCGAAATTTGCATCGTACAATTTATATTTGCAACGAGCAAACGTCAGTTTCTCCAATATGCAAACATGCACGCGTTTTATGAGACACATTAAACTGAGAATGAAAATCAGTTTCTACTCCGATTAAATCGATCTAAAATTATGTTGAACCGTGATAATAGAGTGCACAACAGTTTGATCGACAAGTAAATGAAATCGATTTTACTGACAACAATACGAGTTATAAATAATAATATTAATTCTCAAGAATAAAAGTGCTCAGAGGGGTTTATTATTGCAATAGGATTGCAATGAAATTATTATGCAATATAGACGTCACTTTGACACTATATGTTTATGACAAAAAATAAATATAAATAAGTAAAGGAAGTGAATAATTGAATAATCTATTCCATTCCAATTTTATCAATTTCTATTTCAGTTTTCTCGATTTCTCTCTTAATTTTGCCAATTTCTCCCCCAATCTCGTCAATTTCTATTCTAATTTTGTGAATTTCTATTCCATTTTTGTCAACTTCAAATTTCGAAACAGTCAGAAGGACTGTTACGTAATCTCAGTATTGTCATCGTGTCTCCGATAAATAATCCAAAGAACATAGCGTGGCAGTTACGTGGTTGAAACGAACTTAGCATTTCAACTTGAAGCAAAATTACCTCTCCACGTGGGGAACACGCGTAACGTCACTGTTTTACGCGAGAATAATTCGAACGTGTCCGAGGCAATCCGGAAGCACGTGACACGCCGTGGAGCAGTCTACTATTCGACAATGGAATGGGATAGTGGGTGCGGGTGATGAACGCTTGAAGGTGCACAGAGAAGTGCACAAAAGAGTACTGCTTAATCATGAGCGAGGATTTATGGAATGAGTAAAAGCACCTTAGTTTTCCTGCCAACGTACGTTTTCATTAAAGCGTCATTCTGTCGCGAGGCGCATTTAAAATTCCCGCGATAATGTGTCTACTCTTCAGGGCCACGAGGAACTATTAATGAAATGCTTATTTCTGCACGAAGTAACAAGAATTTTCTGTCGTACGTTTTCTTGATTTTAAAGACAGAAATTATGACGTAAAACTTGTATTCAATTTCTTCTGAAGTACTGACCTTATTCAATTTGAAGTAAATAAAAAGTTTGCATTTCTTGCGAGTCGAGCTTTAGAAATTCTTTTTTTAATTTAAAAACTAGAAGTTACGTGTGTTGTAAATATAAACTTCTCAACACTTAAGATACGTAGACTTCAGAGGTCTAAAAGTATTAATTGAACCAAGGTTTCAACTTTCAAAGCAACGTAAATATCGAAGATACATATTTTTCCAGAACCTCTTTCAACGGAGTAAAAAATAACAAATAAAATTTTACAGCAAACTTGAAGCTTGAAGTGCTTAAATAGATAACACGGCTCGAAAGTTGAAAGTTTATAAATAACTTATTTATAAAGGTCTACAGTTTCATTTAACTCCCGTGCAAGAGACCATTTATATTTTAAGAGTTTATCCCTACTTATTTCTGTTATATTTACATACAAACGTGGATTCGATGATGTTAAATCTGGCTAAATTACACGGTTCATTAAAATATATAAATAAGCCTGATTTATTTTTAAACAGTTGTAGATCGATGCCTGAATAAGTGCGCGCTGTGTTTTCGCTGGCTGGTCGAAAACATCCCGAACACATGGTAGAAAGTGGCTTCTTGTCTCAAGCATTTGGAATGTTTTTTCTGAGCAGCTTTTCAGAGCAAAGTCAATGCCAAACTCCTCGATGCATGCTATACGGCTCGATGCCACAGTGTAAACGCATTCTAGCTGACAGTTTTTGCGGTAGAGAGCGAGAAATCTAATATCCTTGTGAATGCACTTATTTCGGTTACGTAACTGAAATCACATTTGCATTCGAATTTTAGACTATTCACTTTCTTTCGTTGTTTGTTTATTGACTGTAGTGAAAGTGTAATGTCACTAAAACGTGTGCATTTATGTTGCAAGAATTGTTCACACATTTCATGACTTAGTCACTTAAATGAATAGGAAAATTGGAAAATTGTGTACAGTAGAGCCTCAATTAACCAGGTCTCAATTCTTTGGGGAAAGGAATACAGTAAAACATCGACTGAGACTTGAACTGTGATTTAAAATTTAGGAGTACATAGTTTACCAAAAGTAATACAAAGTTAGCCATCAGGAGTGTACTTCAGTTTAATTCTCATGCTAATAATGAGTCAGTTAATCGAGGTCTTACTTTACTTCGATAGTGATTATTTACTTTGCCTCTTTGTCATGAGTTACGTTAGTTGCAAATGAATCGCCATTTTAATCTGTGTTGCACAATTAGAAGCACATCGAACCCAATCGTATAGGTTTCATCCAGCCAGTCGTATTGGTCCGGTTGGCAATATATGGTTGCTATTGGATAGGAGCCCAAAATATTCTTTATCGAATCATCTACTACAAATAAAAATAATACTACTCTTTAATTATAATCTTATTTAAAAAAACACACATAATTCTGTTAAATACTTACTTGCTAACAAAGTGAAAAAAACTAAATAGTACATTGAAAAGTTAAAACATTAGATTATGGTCGATCGCCATGCTAAGAACATTTAGCACTGCATTTACATACAAAATTCCAACACATTGATCACAGTTTATTCTATCAGAGTACACTCACATAATAAAATTGTCATTCATTAATTTTGTATTCACATCTACCCAATTCTCTATCAAAAATTCATAATCATATAAAATATTACGATATTCCTAATCATGAATTAACGCATCCAATAACATATTCACATGGCACAGCAGCCTGTTAAATATCTCTAAACTTGCCCAATTATTCTATCATCCTTTGGCAAGCTAAACTATAATTACATACGAAAGTTCCAGTAATTGCTCGAAACTTTTTCGGGTTCGAAAGTTCGCTCGAAACAGTCGCTCGCGTGCTCGCTAGTTGGGCGACAAGCCACATGGGTGGGTTAGTATCGACGCAGTTTTGTCTCCTTTTCTTTTTTTACCCTCGTTTTATACGGCATCGTTCGCATGCCTTGTGCGGAACGTCGGCGCGTGCGGCGCCAAGCGCCGAGACGCCCCTCGCGAGGAGAAAAAGAACGCGCACGCACCATTCAATTACTTCTGAGTCACTAGTGTCGTTCGCTGTGCTTCGTATATGTATAGATAATCATCGAACAACCCCTAAGCAGAGTAATTAACATGGAAACAGACTTTAGAGCTAACTTTATCCCTGTATATTATAGCGGTGAGTGGAACAGTGAAAGATTACATTTATACTTACCCGTTTCGATTGTTTACTGCATGTGGACGCGAGTGTACTACATAGAGTGTGCCAAAATAAATTTGCTGATATCCTAGGGACTCATTCAGTGTCTGGACGCAGTGAAAGAGGTAAACATATGTCCACTTTCTTGATATTTCGATATAAGCTCGGTTATACACTCTTGTCTCCTTGGAACGATTGTTTTGCTTTGGATGATCCTTATTTTTAAGGACCAATGTACAGGAGCAATATTTTGACGCACTATTTCGTTGCGATCATATGTTTTTCTTTGTTTTCCTAATTATAATACAAAAAGAAAGACAGACGTATGATCGCAAGTAGATCATGCATCAGAAGGTTGCTCGAGTGCATTGGACTTAAATAGACACATTCAAGTTGCTATTATGTTCTATAGCTTCTTATATTCTCTAGGCTCCTACCTGATCTCAGGTTATGAGCCTGTATCAAGAGGATACTCGTGTTCTTCCTGAATATTTTTCTGACAAGTGAAGCTAGCGCTACTCATTCCACTCAACTGTTTACAAATAATCCTTAATATCATTGACCAGTAATATTGTTATCTAGTCTTTTCAATTATGATGGAAATTCTTATGTATTAAACCTACACACGAATATGAAGAAACTAATAATCCTCAGTCAGTTCCATTACCGTTAACTGAACTATAAACTCGCGTTGTCTTCAAGAAGCAATGTACATATACCCAGGAAATTTAAATACTAATTGAAATTGCTTTCGTGGTAGCAACTCTAATAATTGTACACTGGTTCCAATTATCTTGAGGATGAGTTCATTACTGTCACTTGGCAAGAATTCAAAGCAAATGATCACAGGGGACGTTCATCAAACGAAAGTTGGGCGAAGTTTTGGCGTGTATGAAGCTGGTTTATCCCTTAAACCTCTTAATGCCTATAAACCGATATATCCGCTCTTGCGAACTTGCCAAAAATACTTCAAGCCAATATATCGGCTTCCCATAAAACTGTGACTATCAGTCAGAGATGGCAATCTTAGTATCAAAATTTAGTTATTTATTATCATGTAGCGATAATAGCTTCATACATAAAATTATATGTACAATTTCACTTGCAAAATTTTGTTCGAAAGATGTTCGTAAATATTGTATAATTTCGAAGCTCTGAGAGACTTCCTATCGGTTTTGTGTAGGAGCACTTTGCTCAGGTATTTCTGGCATCTACAAAATTGAGTTGAATATTGAAGAAAATATTAGCGATATTTACTTCTTACTTGAAAAGTATTTTGAACTACCATTCTACTTTATTATTAGAACACAATGTTTCAATAGAACTATTTTCATCGTCGTTAAATTGAGGATAATTGATTGCCAAGGTCTACAAGAAAATTTTTAAATAAGTCATTAATATACATTTATGGGACTTTTAACTGTATAAAAAGTTAGAAGGGTGAAACAAATTTTTATTTATTTTATTTCTATTTTTTTAGCTATGCCCATGAAAATGTATGTTAACATAAAAATCCACAGTCCAGCCATGAAAGATTAACCCTTTGCTTTCAACTAGCTCCTCAGAGGAGACATTATATAGGCAAAATCGTAAATGTCCAAGTGCATAGGGTTAAAATGAAGTTCCCAGTTAAATTGACGCGAGCAGTGCATAAGAGTTAATCTGAAAAATGATTTGAACCTTTCAGTCAGTAGTATACAATACATAATAGAGCAGCAATTATCATATTTGAAATGCTAAAGCGACTTACGGACCAGGGCATAAAATAAATGTGCATTTCCTGCGAACAAACGGAAAAACGTTTGCATAATCCCCAACCTAACAACAGGTACAACTGCAGTGGACCGGTTAAAGGATTACACGATTATTGTCTACAGTAGAAATTGCCCGTCGCTGGGATACGCCCATTTAGAGCCATAAATTTTAAACGATCGTTCTCCTCTCACGGAAGCGTCCCTGTTGTTCCCAGCGCACGGAGGCAGGGTTTAAAAATACATTGACGTTACTTGAAAAAAAATTGCGCGACACAGGAAAAGGGGGTGATACGAGAGAATCATCCATAGAAGAGGCCTCCTGGTACGAGGAGAACGCTCAGGCCTCCTCCACGTCGCGAAGAGGAGGGTGGTCTTCAACATCCACGAGAGGCGCGCACGGTCCAAGGTTCCATGAAAACTTATGAGCAGTCTCAATATTCCTCGTCTGAACGAACGCTTTCTGTCTCGTTAAATGAGTTCTCACCAGGAGGCCTTTTTTCCCTGAGTTCCTTCCAGGTTATAGAGTGTGAAACGGCTGTATCTTTCTTTGCAAATGCATGTGAAATCTGATTTCATGGTCTCGAAATGTCTGCCCGCGTCGCGTTCCTTTGTGTACTAATGGGGCTGGAAATTATTTCGCTTTCCTCCTTTTTCTTTCTTCTTTTATCCTAGGGATGAGCATGTACCTTCCTTTTTAATACCTTGATGTACGAGGTAATTAAAAATTAATTTTCCGTGTTAAGTATTTCTGGTGGCAATGTTTGTCGATTGTTTTAGTCATTGTGGAGATGCATGGATATTGTATTGTAACTTCCAGCAGTCCTATCTTGGAACACTATTAAATGAATAATGAAAGATGGTTAATGGACAGTTTTATGTAATACTCTTTCAGACTGAGTGTATTATTTGTTTATCTTATTTTTATTATATATTTATTGGTCTCTTTTACTATATATTAGTTGGCACATTTTATTTACTGTTCTGTTTTATTAGATTTTTATTTGATTGATTTCTTGAAACGTTTAATCTGCTTCCGTGGAAATGCGAGAATCACTGCCTTTGTGGCAATTTCGCTTGCGCTTTGCATTGCCACAATTCTGTTCACGGTCTAACATTCAATTGATACGCCAAGTGTACGCTTGACAGACAACGTAATTGATTTCGCATAGAAACGCTTAACAATTTGATTTGATTTAAAATTTCGTGCTCTGAATGAATAAACACGTATACGTACGTGTCGGTAATTGTGGGGGCTATCGAATCGTAAAGATAAAAATTATTTTTGACAACGAATATGTTTGGTAACATGACTGTAGCTTATGTTCCACTGATTAATATCTTCCTTTGACTGATATATCTTCAAATTCTATGTTAATATAAACTCTCAGAGCTTATATGTAGACTCGAAAAATTGTATAGTTCAAGATTGGAATACATGAAAAGCTGAAAATTTGTATTTTAAATATTTAAATATTTGAAAATTTGACTATTCGTTGAAAGATATGAATATTTAAAAATTCAAGCATGGAAAATTTGTGGAATTGAGGGCTTGTGTTTTAAACTTGAAAATACAGAAATGTGAATATTTAAAGTTGCTTGTATTCTAGAGGATATGTATTAGGGTTCCCAAGTGACTCACGTTTGGCACGCTAATGGTTAATAGCAACTGAAGTTTCTCTTTAAACTTTATTCTATAATTATACAATTATCGCTATAATTTTAATTTCACAATTCAAAAAGAAAAACCTCACCTAAATCATATGTAAAATAAAACTGTTAGAAATCATTAGCATGGAATCATAAATTTCTGTTAAGACATAAAACAATGTTACATAAGAACATTACAAAATTAACACGTTGCAACAATCCTGCAAATGAACAGATCCAGGAACACGATTGAAGCCATAAGGCTAGCGGGATTACTTGATTGGATCAATTTCTTTTTTTTTTTCCCAATTTCTTTTTTTCAACCTCGGTCGATCAATTGATTCGACGAATACAAATGTCTCGTTTCCGGTTCTTTCGGCTTCCCTCCGTCAATCAGTGCGCTAGACTAAATTTAGCTTTTATCGATTTACCCGCAGAGTTCAAGCCTCGGTTTTCCATTCTAGCAGCCAGTAGGCAAAATACGTAAATATTTGAAAGCAAATAATGAAATTTCATGCGCGTCAAGGGACCACCAGAATCATTAATCACAGGCTTGTTTTTTTAAGCAACAGCTGGGTCGAATCGAATTTTCGCAATTTTTAGCGTCCTGTGTTACACTTGAACGAAAGTGAAGAAACGTGAATTTTATTGAACGTTGTTCGGTATAGAAAGTAAGCGATGGAATCTGTGTAATAAAAGCAAAACTATAGCGTTAAATAATTATTATATCATTTTCTTGGAGTTGAATATTCGTAAAATGTGTTTATATTTCTAATTTTTGTTTTTATATTTCTAATTTTTCTTTAACCATGCTATGATTTTGGAATTTGGAATTTTACTCTAAATTCAAGATGAAAAGATAATTTCTTTATGTTATAATATCAGTATTTTTATTTGAGATATTTTAGTTATGAATGTGTTCTTGTTTCTGTACTTATTATTCATATTTCTTTTTTGTTTTTTGAAAACGTTTTTATTTATTATTTTTCATTCTGCAGTCTTAGTATTCAGATCTGAAGCATGAGAATATTGACACTTATTGAAGCGAGTGACAATTTTCGATTACCACATGTCGCGAAATTTGTATTTGAAATTTTGAATCATTCATCAATCGCTTTTCATTGAAAGTTGATGCTACATCAATCAATTAAGCATTTCATCGAAATCAGAGACTATGAATGATTAAAATCATTAGTTGCAAAAAGATATCAAAAATGTCCAACAAGAACATCTGACGTCACAGTAACAACTTTAAAACAAATTTCATTGAGATTGAAAATATCGATAAAAAAATACCATAATAAAATTCACAAGGATAAAAAATGCAAGTGTTTTCTTCATTTTCGTTCCTTCTAAAAATCAAATATAGATATCTGTCATTAAGAAAAGGAACTAATCATGTTATCTGACAGGAGTAAATAATAATTTTCCAGAAGGAAGGAATCGTTTCGCCACAGTGATCCACGAAGAGTAAAAAACGATAGTCTGTAATTAAATGTAACTGAACTGCTAGTCAAGCGTGACTAGAAAAATGTAGTATTACCAGCTTGCACCGTCTTTTAACCGAAATAATAGTTACGCTAGGTTCTTCACAGTTTTATAGTTTCATCTGCCTGTTTTTCCATGGTATTGAACTATCAAGTTGCAGAATATGCAATTGAAAATTTAATGAAAGAAAGATTTAAATTCGCCTCTAGCATCTTCGACACTTGAGTCGATCTCAAATTACTCCATAAGCGAAACACCTTATTTGTTAGCCTTGCCACACCGATCCATAACGTCAGGATCATAGTCTGCTTTATCCTTTTTTCGTTTCGTTATTCTTGAAGGACTAGTTGTTTAGAAGCAATTCAATTTTAAAGAGGGCAGCTGCAAAGTTCGAACCGGAAAAGACAGCTTCTGGAATGGGGAAAGTTTCGGATCTTACGGGCTTGGAGTTGGTCGAAGTTTCAATCTCTAGAGTGTTGCCCCTGATTGCATGCAACAGTTAGCTTATTGTTAGGCGGGGTCCTTCCTCGACTGCCTGGTACGCAGCCAATCAGATCCTCCCCTGCAATTTTATTTAGCGAGGAGTTAACGTTCGCTATCATCTCGTCATTTTCAAGGCTGTCTGTGATCAGATTTGACACCTTGACACGGAGAAGCTTTGTTAGAGATAGGAATTTAATTTTTACTCGGAATTTAACGTACAAAAATAATTTGGAACAGTAAGTCCTCAATCAACCGAATTTTGATTGCTTATTCTATTACTATATTCTCTTGTACAATAGATTTGTCACTACACTCGAACTGTGATTTAATGATAGTTTAATAGAATTTGGAGAATTAAGAAACTGGAGGACACTACTTTGAAATTTCTTCTTAGACTGATTATTCTAGGTACTATTATATAACATCTATTCATATTTATTCAAATTCCTAAAGCTAGTAAAATTAAAGATCCATAAATATTTGAAATATTCGAAAATTTAAGGATTTTGAACATTACCAATTTCTAAATATAAATTCACTTACATAGAAGAAACACGTTGACACAGTAAGGGTTAAAGCAAATGTGTTTTGCTTGTTACACCCTATCGCTCTTATCTTTCCTAAGATTACACTGTCACGCCAGTATATAATTTAGAACCTATCCTTCGCTATAAACTTGTTAAAGCCCCCAGTAACCAACACTCTCTCCTACCTCGAAACTTCTCACAACACTTCTCGCTTACAATTACAGAACTAAGGTTCAGCCCCTAATTTCGTTAATAATCGCGTTTAAAATCACTTTGAAATTTCCTCGACTTGCAGCACCCTGTACACTGTTCTCTATTCGACTGTGAGACACAATAGTTAAATCCTGCATTGCTGGTGCGAAGCACGAAATAAAACTGGAACGTGTAAAATAATGATGGCGTGGGTGGGCATCGAGGAATATAGGAAACATTATCGGTATTTTTGCATGAAGAATTCAGTCGCTGTTTATGTAGCCGCAGGTAGTCATTTCGATTTTTAGAGTCGCTCTCCTGACGTCGTGCCACGAGCGTACGTACTTTGTACCATCGCCATGGCAAATAAATTTTGGAGTAACTGTCGCGCTGAAAGATTTATCGCGGTCATACCCTGTAGCTTCCGCCTAGAATGTTCACTTACGGTCCATCGGGTGTTATATTTCCTTCCTGCCGTTCAAGATGCAGGCTACATCGGTAAGATAAATAAAATTCTACTTTGTTTCGCAGACGTGCTTTTATCATTATTCCAAGGGAATAAGAATTTCATTTGCACACTTTCCATCTTTCATCTCTCTATGCATTCATTCCTAGTTGCTTGTAACTAGGTGTTAGTGCAACATGGAGAGTAACTGTTAACACCTTGAGTGACACGTTAAATTCACTGAAAATTCTATTGTATGGACAGTGATTCTAATGTTGAAAAGAGTTGTTTTTGTATGCATTTTTTTTTGTATTCATTGTAGCATAAGTTAAATTATAATTTTTAGATCTTAAAATTGTTGAATATTTAAACTTTAGGTTTTTGAGTTTTCAATTTTTCAGTGATTTTAAATCAGTTTTTTAAATATCCACATTTTCAAGCATTTGAATCAAATATTTAAATCTTTAACTACTTCAGTTTTGTATAATGAGAAATTTTATATGAAGATTGTCTCGTTTAAATATTTAGGGGCGCAAAACTGCAAAAATCATTGCACTTCGTTTTAAATTACAGAAATTCTGTTCTCTAGAATATTTTCCTTCCACGCTGAACATCCACATTTGAATATTATAGTATTTTAAATAATACTGTTTTTAATTTTATCAGAGATTTATCTGTAGTTTAAAAATGATCATGGACCATGAATTTATACATAATTACACATAACATAAAAATCTTATATATAAAAATAGAAAATTCTATAAAACTCTTATAGTAATGATATTGAATCTTATAATTTCATTAATGATGTTTTTCTATACCCAGAGAGCAGTCATTAATTATTAGAAAATGAGATGTTGGCAGGTAGTTATAACAGAAACCAACTGAAAAAGTGTAAAAAGATAGAAAAAGAGAAAAAGGATGTAAATAAGTAGGAGCGAAAAAACTCAGGGAAATCTCGCGATTTTCGCTGAAATCGGATAAACTGCCGCGACTCTCGACTCACCTCTCTAGCTCCTCTGTTAATTAACACGTAAAATTACAGACTATGTTCGTTTCCCAGTGGTGCTTCGCCAGTGATCAGTAAATCTGGAAAATTTCTTTCGCCAATCGTCGAGCCAATTCGCTTTATTTCAAACGAAAGTTCGAAAGTTTCAAAAGAAACGCGAACATCGAAAAAAGTTAATCTTCCTTTTTCTTCGCGCCATGCCATCTGCCTTTCGCTAATTTCTGGGGAGATTCCTTCCCCTTTCACTTGATAGGAAAGACAGTTCCTGCTACTAATTAATCTGCAGTTATTCATACAGTCGAATGATAAGAAAGGAATTGATTTTGAGCGGTCAGGTATGGGGATTTAATTTCAAACGAGGATCTTAAAGACTTTTAACTTGTATATACTTTCCATTTATGTGCAGTTAAACAGTGTCTGTCTATAAGAATTTTTCTTTTTGTTTACTTTTTTTAGTATTGTAAGGGCAAAGGTGAGACAGTTTGAAATGTTAAAAGTTGAGGTGGTTGAGAAATTGACAAGTAAGGAATATTAGTGAAATATGGTTTGATGCTGTGGAGTGAACACTAAAAGAATTGTAAATAATTGATAAGTTGCGAGAGTGAGATATATTTATAAATATAGTATAATTAACATAAAATTATATATTAGCTTAAATCGTATTTCAATGCATAAAATTTATTCGAGTCTGAATACAGATTTTCAGTAGAAACACTTTCAACTGTTTTCTAAAAACTAAGCTAATAAAATTTGGCTCATCTAAATAGAAAAATTGTGTTCAAAAAGAATATTACAGCTTTATAAATATTACACTTTATTACTAGATTAATATGTATCAATAAATGCATGCCAATTGATTATAGAAATAAATCTCTAAAATATATATTGCAAAATTCATCTAATATAGTTTTTCTCACTGTTGAAGAGAACAAAGAAAGAAGGGCCTAATAAATTAGAAAGAATTGTAAATTAGATTCCCTTGTTTCTTTTATGGACTCATATAAATGTGAAAATATCTGACCTTCACGTGAAACACTTTTCAATTAGACGAACAGTAAATTCTTCGCTACAGTAGTTGAACTCTGAACTTCACTTCCTACCCTTTAAATCAACTCACCAAAACAGTGGAAAATTACTCCTTTATTATCTTTATAGTTTGCATTACACATATTATATCTGTGGCATTCTTTTACGAAATTAGCACAAATGCATCGAGACGCATAGAAAAGATATTCCTTTTTACATAGTGATATTCTGTGAATCTATAAAAAAGCAATACGCTTTTAGCTAAAATTTAAAAATCTTGAATATTTGAAATTGTAAATGTTTAAAAATGTCAGTACGTGAAAAGTTAAATATTGGAATATTTGAAACCTTAAATTCTGTACTAACCCCTAAACCTCAAATAATTCACTTTTTGGAAAATTGAATGTTTAAAGACTTGACGTATTTAGATATATCAAAATTTGATTATTTAAAAATTGAGAATTACTCGTACCACTGTAACAAAGAGAGCAACGAAGATGCAAAAAAGTCATAACTTCTACTGAGAACCTCGGTACACTACGGCATATTTTGCACGTAGCGGCGAAGCAGAATCCCACAACGCGTTACCGACCCTTTACAACCGTTTTTATAACCCGCCGTGAGAAATGATCCCTAGGAATTGCATCACAATCAGCAATTAGCATCGGTAGCAGGTGTACGTGTATGTTAATTAGTGATCGTAATGACTGAAGAAGTCGTAAAGTTGGAAGTTAATGCACCGAACGTTATAAAAAAAAATGAGTGATCCTCAAAACGGATCATTAACCAGACTTGGAAATAACATAACCGAGACAGTCGCTAGGTATAATATTTACAAGCCTGCTGATATTGGTTGGGGTTATATGGACCGCAATATCGCCAAATGACAGCAAGAGACAGACCAATGGATCTGATCCTATGATGTATTTACGTACATCGCGATAGACTTTAATTGACCTCAAATTTTGAATAATTATTGGCTGCCTGGATAAAAGGATGTGATTTCAATAGGAAGATAAATTTTAATTGAAATAGTTCGTTATGAGGCGCGTATAATCATTCGAAGCTTTGATTAGAGCTCTAAGAATGATACTATAAATAGCTTTACAGGAGTAGTTATTAATTGTTGCGTCGATACGAGACGACAAATTTATGACGTGTTGCGCGAGGAAAAGTACTTCTTTCTTAGCACTCCTGTTTTCTATCAAAATCGTATAATTTTACGAGGAAGACGATAAAGACAGTATTAAGCAAAAATGATGATACGATATTTAGATCGTGCCTCTCCTTAAGTATGAGATCTGAGTTAGTTATAGTTTAATATTTGCATATACTGTATGTATGTGCGCCATAGATGATCTCGATGACATTAATCACGTATCAAGGTTGCTATTCAATCACGAAAACTATTATTGCAGACATTAGATGTCGAATTGTTGAAAGATAGTGACTAATGAAAATTCTTACGTCAAACGTTGCGTAGGCAGCAAAAAATAATAATAATCTACGATTACAATATGACTTTGATCTTACTATTGTCTGGAAATCCAGTTGCAACTGAAGTCAGTAATTTGTATTTATATGCACACTGAATGATCCAAAAATGTGTTTAAAAAGTTCACCAATGATCTAACAAAAGAATGAAGTAGAAAAATATAAAGAAGACTTCTTCGTTAATTTTCTAACTATAAATTGAGTTTGAGGTATGATTCATAACTGTTATTAACTGAAAATCATTTCCTTGACTTTTCCTTGCTCTTTTTGTTAAATGCAGAGGCGATAACCTGTGGTCAGTGCCTATTTTTATGCAAAACGGAACTCTACTGGAGTGATGACAATAACGTTAAAGTCTCGAGGAAAGAAAAGAGGAACAAGTGTTATGGCGGATGACGTCATCGATTTACCAATGACGCGGAGTTAATTCCGAGGGTTCACTTCCTGCTATAACCCTACAGATACGTGATATAACCCCATATTATTCACCCTTCTTTCCCTACATATCTCCTTATGTTTTCACCCCTCGTCGTCTTATCACTCCTTCCGCGATTATTTTTCCCCTCGATCAATAATGCATTATGTTATCGCCAACACATAAGGTTAATAAAAATCAAAAGATAAGATGTGATTTATTTGAAAATTCAACTCAAAATCAAATATTATAAATTGTATCTCGTCTAAAAACAGAGAAGGTAAAACCAGAATTGAGGATTTTTTTTTAAATGAACTGTGGATCTCTATGCATTCATGGAAAATTAAAGCAAAAATCTACAAAATATCAGAAGTAAAATAAAAGTTGTGATATATACAGGTTGAATCGATTTTGTACTTAATTTCCATTATTTTTATTGTACTTTATGAAAATTTGGATTTGCATAAAAATCTACAGTGTCATTATAAATATTCTAAAATTAGAAGATTTGGAAATTTATAAATTTGAAATTTTAAAATCGTTTGTGTATTGAAGTCTTTGAGTGACTTCAGCTTACTCTACTAAGATATTATAAATGCGATAAAATATTGTATAACTAAAGAAACTAAGCATTTCAAGTCACATATAACTCCCTCAACTTTATTTATCATTTTCTTATCCAAGACCTGTCTTCCAAAAATATTTCACATTTTCATTTGTCACATTCTTGGCCAGTATTCTACACAATACAAAACAGCATCTAGTTACAAACCCACAAAGACCTCATTATCAGACATGCATGTCTTCTCTTCACTTCGATGTCTACAGTCTACAATAGAAAGTGTCCCACGTTTTTAGCAACACCCTGTATAAACTCTCAATCTCCTCGCCTAAACCCTGTAAAATCTTCTACATCTCGTCCATCGTGTCCGACACGAAAAAGTTCACAGCCCCGTGACACGAAGGGAAGATCCGTCAACTTCCCTTTTCTTCTCCCTGTTTGGAGCCTTTTTCCATCTGCCTTCCCCTTCGTCAGCTCCCTCTTCCTTGGCCCTTTGTCGCGTCACCTTTACGCTTCATGGGTAAACATCGACGTTAAAGACCGCGGTACGCGTGAACAAGCACGCGCAGAGGGGCTCGGCTGGCAAGGAGGGCACGCATGCGGGCGAGCCAACAATGTTCCCTCATATCTTCGTATTACATTCCTGACGTCATCAAGAAGACCGTCATTCGTCCTGCTCGCTTATGCATGCAAGCAAAGATGAACCGCTCAGACGCCAAAACTGAACTGCGTAAAACACAAGGCAGAAAAAATGGCGATTCGATGAATGCTTAAATTTAAGATCGAAGAAGTAAGTTTGAAGTAAAAGAACGAAGGGATTTTTCGATATAAACTCCATGGAAGACGTCTCTCCTTGGGACTACTCCTTCATTTTACTTCTTTGTCGTCTTTGAGAAAGCAAATTTAACGCTTGGTTGGTGTGGTGTCGCAATAGAACGTGGAACTATTCGCAGACGCTAGTTTACCAGGATAGCATTTGATGATTTTTGAAATTCGTAATAAAGAGAAACCGCTGTATAACGTTTCTGACGTCAGATCAGTATCTCCTCAGTTTCAAAGGAATACAGGTGCAGCAGTCTGCGCGCCACAGTCGTAAAAACGAGGAAGCGAAAAGAAAGGGAAAAGCTGGTTGGACACTTTCACAATTGTTTAAGCACGGCCCTTCTGGTTGCGTAGACCTGCAGAATTCCAAGCTCAGGTAAGCTCTGAGCTTGGCGTGTCAAGGTTAGAGTGCTACCTGCAACTCGAGTGGTAGAGTCGTATGATTTATTGCCTCCTCTCAGAGGCCATGCTGAAATTGGAGCTTATAAATTAACGAGCCGCAAAATCTGGAAAATTTACTGCGCTTTATTACAGACTGTAGGGATCAGTTTCGATGATACCCTAATCCTTGTTAGTTACGGTTCTTTAAGTTTTTGAGCGTTAGACGTGGATTAGATTTTGGGTATAAATCTTGCTGTTAATGTCTGTACTGTCTAACTATGGAGAACAGCAGTATCTATTAAGAATACAATTTTATTGCTATTTTTCACTCAAACAGGGTATAAAATGTTCAAAGGTATCTAAAGATGCAAACACGTAATTTCACATTTTTCTGTAGTTACTATCTTTCTCCATAGTTGGACAGTATGGGTGACAAAAGAATGTTGTTAACAAACAATACTGAGAGGTTTTAGCTCAGAGCCTGTGATGTTATCTTTCTTTGAATTTTCGTGAACTTAGAATTAAGCAAGAATTGCTTTATTACCATACCAAGTTTTAAGTAGTCTGATATTTAGTCTTTGAAGGTATAGTAGCTAACACCTATAAGTTTAATTTTACAATTGCTTAAGATACAACATATAAATGTTGCAGGTGTGGAAAATTCCTTATATTTATTAATTAAGAAATTGGAGAGTTTAATAATTGGAAAATTTGTAGATGCGGAAATTTAACGATTCAAAAACTTTTAAATCTCGAAATTCGTTAACTTGGAAATTCAAAAGTTTAAAGAACATTAAACAGTCTTAGTTTTGTTACTTAAAAAATTGTAAATATCTTTTCATACGTAACAGAGTGATTTCATTTTATAGAAACAAAATATTCTCATGACTTCAGACACCAGTAATCAGTTTGTAGAAAACCCTTACAGATGAGTGAATAGAACAATTGCAAATTATTTGAATAATTTTCCAATAAACCTTGCACTTTCGAGGAAATTGTCCATTTTTGGCGAGAAATCGTCTGCTCGTAAAGATCGCTCCGTCGCGGAAAAATCACAGTCAGTCCTCTGTATCACGTTCCCATCGAGGCATAAAGGGAGGAGCAAGCTTTCTTCCCAAAGCTTTCTTTGTCAGTGAATAATCGTTAGGCGCGCCACAGGTGTGTGCTTTTCGTCGATGCCTCTTGTGAAGCTTTTCGTCCCTTCGTCTGCTTCGTTCGAAACCATCCCCACCTTGCCCTCCCCTTTGTACCTGCGACCAGCGATACGACACGGGTATCTTCTGACAATCCTTTTCACGCTGCTCGAACGTGAAAATCTGATGTCACAACGTCCGCCTCTATGCCTCTTTCACGATCCCTCTAGAATACGTACACTATCAGCTAAAAGTTCGAAATCACTTGTTAATTTTCTCTTAGGTTATATTACACGGCTAAGTAGCCAACCTGAAGTTATTATTTTCAAGAATAATTACTAGACTGTGGATTTTTAGGCGATTTCACGTTTTCGTAAACACAGTTTAAGAAATACAAGTTCAGTCAAAATTTGCTTCATCTTTCAAATCCTATAATTTGCACTCAATTTTTTAAATTTTCTAAATAAGCTCTTAAATAAGTTTTTAGTTGACATTAGTGCAAATAAGAATGATATGAATAATTTTTCTTTTATAAAAAGGGATTAATTCCTTGATTTGGAAACTGATTTCAAACCAGCAAGTAAATACTTTGCATGAAGTAAATAAAATGGAGTTCGGGTCATTTAAAATAAAAAGAAAGCAGAATAAAATATAACACTAATAAAATTGTGCTATTGATGTACTGTTTTATATAATACAAAAGTTGACTTATAAAATGTCTGATGAAACATAAAGCGACAATATGTCGCCTACTGTGTCAAGTAATGTGTGAAGAAAAGAACAAGATAAAAGGGATGATTAATCCCTTTCAAAGGAACTCATTAATTACTTGATTGTCTTAATTGAAATTCTACTCGAGTAGGCAATTCCATCTCGTTTCTAAAATTAGTCATTTCCGTTCTTCTCCCTGTCGTATCTACAGACGCCCCATTGGCGCGCATCTTTATAGGCTGCAGTCGATACGGCGCAAGAAATTATACAATGCAAAAATTTGTCTGTGTTTCAACAGTTTGCCTTGCTTTAAAGTCGTACTAAATAAAATATCAATTTATTTACACGTATCAAACATTTGTTAGTGTAATAATATATCTAACTAAAAATGGACGTTTTTGAGTTAGAAACATAAGTATGATTTCCTGACTAAACAGAGTTATCTCGTTTCCTGAGAGATTCTGAATTTTCAGTTCTGTCATTGCTATAATTAATTCACCATATTAGTATCATTAAGAGGAATTTTTGGTGAAGTCGAAATAAAATAAAAACAGTCCTGTAAAGTGAATGAAATAATTGATCAGAAACAGAATTAACTAAATTCGACATTACAAGTACTATATCTACATATATGTATATATACTACCATAATCAAGATTTGTTTTTTAGTTTCAAAGTTCCTTTTTCTAACTCTCTAAACTCATTAAAATCCAAACATAAACTATTAATATGAGTATCAATTTTTTTTCTCTGAAAATTATACAATCTCCAAAACTGTAACAAAGTTAAATAAAATTTAGCTTTAAAATACTTTTAAATGGCTTAAATATTTATTAACGCATTGCATCGATTTACATTAAAAAATTAAGTAAGTAACAAATTCAAGCTTTCTAGATTTTTTATTTAAACAACTCATAATTATCGTCATATGTAGGCTTAGAAGTTTTCTTCTAATTCCTAATTCTTAATACTACACAAGAATTATTATTCCTGCTCTTACTTGAGCTGTCACAATTTAAACTTGCCTACGAAATTTCTTAAAAATTCAATAAAGTAGTTCTTAGCTAAACGCAGAAGTCCAAGACTTCGTCGAAATTTTAAAGACTACTAATTTGGATTACAATTTACCACGTAGTTATCGATAAATTATTAATAAAGGTAGACACATTTTAATACCATGATATATGTATAACAGAATAAAAAAAAATGCTTCTCAACTACTTTTATGTCTGAAAGAAGAAAACTATATTAAAGAACATTATCAAAATTAAAATACAGTTATATTTAAATATTATGAAACGAATATATTAATTTCAATAAAACTATCCATAATTATAAATGCAAAAAAGAGATTCGCATAAAAGTCTATCCGTCAATTGCAACGAAGCTAGTCATTTGTAACTAAACACTAGTCAATTGAATATCCTATTTTCATATTACAACCATTATATTAAAATTGAACTCCTTTCAATAAATCTTAACGTCACAATTATTACTACAATCTACATATCACACCAGACCTTATATTCATAGTTTACTGTTAGCAACGAACTCCCATGTGACCACAGTTAGCCAAGAGACTCCTTAACTCCTTCCATCCACCAATTCGATACCCTCTTCTACTCCACTACCAAACAATTGCTAAATTCAATTTCCTCAGATTATTGACTCCAACCGCTGCCGTGGCATATCGTGTACCATTTCGCTTCAAACCTACACCCATACTCGCGCCTAGCATCCAGCTCGCAGGGTATTACGGTGTATCGAATAAAGAATCGCGATCGCCATGAAGCATTAGGTGTACAGGAGACACACAGCATCCGAACGCAAGGATCGGTCGGTCGTAAGAAGTCTGGCCGCGAGTTATCGAGAGAGAATCGTAGCTGGAATCGATTTTCCGTATCGCGTGGCATTAGAGCCGACCTTCCGGCATCGCGAAGTTCGCTGGGTACAGTGACCCCTGGGGCACGTTCTGCGCGCAGGCGGTGCTCGACGTCGTAATATCGCCGCTCGTAAACCATTCCACGGCGAAACGAGCGCCACTTCCGGAAACCCTCTCCTCTCCCTCTCTCTCGCTACTTCTGCCTCTCCCTTTCTCCCTCAGACTCTGTGCCTCTCGCTTTGGCTCGAGAGCGAGCTGCCTGGGCATCGTGCTCGCGCGAATTCGACGACGCGGAAACCGCGCACCGGATTCTGCGATCTTATCTGCGATAGTTCTCACGGTCAGAGAGCGTTTCGCTGGTTACCAGCGATTAACTCCAACGTTTGTGAAACGTTGTGGAAACGCAAGGCGTCACTGTTGCGTCAGTTACAGATCGAGGCTTTCCCGATAGGCTCGCGATCTTCGCTGCGATTTAGATATATGTGGGACTGGTTTGATTGGGTTGTTGTAATTGATTGGAGAGGCTGCGTCTGTGCTGGGTGTTCGACGATAGGTGTTGGGGATTTTAAAGGATGATTCTGGATATTAATCCTGGAACGCTGCTTTTGGGGACCGCCATGACACATTGGGTTTTTATGGACCTACACATGATGAGTGTTATTGGCAATAATATTCTTAATTCAGGTTGATTGAGATTGAAGAATTTTGTCAGCCCTCTTCAGTGTAAATGCTTGAATTATAAAATATTAAAGTTTCATCAATATTCAATTCTTGTTTCTCCAATATATATTGAACACGATCAATAATATTTTCAACACTTTTTGATATTGACAATATTATTGATCGTGCGTGGGCTCCTTTTCGAGCATAACGTGATTTTCATGCATTTTGAATATGTAAAAGTTTTAGTAAAAATTCTGTAAAATATTTAGAAATGTGTAATTTAAGATTCAAGTGTCAAAAGAAATTAAAAGATATTTTTATTTGCAATTATTTTGTAGTACAGTTATAGAAATCAGTGTTTCATTAAAGCCATGAAAGACTTCAGTGTGCTATGAAAGATTCGAGGGTTAAAATAAGACGAAATCGCGTTTGGAACTTCGTTTCCGAGTTATTAACTGCTGCAGAGACGTCTAAAATACACATGAAATGTCTGACTTGAGACTTATTCTGCTAACTTCGCTGAGTCTGACCTCAAGCACGTAGGCAGTAGAACAAGTCTCGAATCAGTTCTCAAAGATTCTGTTTTCTTTTTCTTAATTAAGTTCGATGATGTGACGACGTCTACTCCAAGATAGTTGGAACATATCTTGTATCACGAGTACGACTCGTTAGAAGGCAAACGGTTAATTACTGTGTGATTAATTACAGGATTTTACGTAAAAAGCAACGTTCTTTTTAAAAAGAAAAAGAAGAACCATAATTTTCTTGAAATTTTAACGCTTGGCATAGCATACGAATGAACTGAGGCTTTCAAATTTTTGAATATTTAAATCTGTAATTTATAAATTTTTCGTCTTTTTATATTATATGTTTCACTTTTCTAGATTCGTACTCTTTAACCTCTGAATTTAAACCTTAAACTAAATCCACAAAATACAGTTCGATCTTTCAATAAAAATAAATTGAATTGGAAGAAGTTTTCCCTTAAAAATCGAGAATATAATAAAATGCCAGTCTCTGTTATAGAATTATCGTTCAAAATTTCGAATATCAATAATAAAAATAGCGACTTAGGATCCTTTATATTAGAAGCACAGAACTAACGAACATAGAAAGAAATTACGCAAAGCAGATGAAATTGAACGTCCTATGGACGATGCACTGGTGAAACGTTCTTACCGCAATTATTTAGCGTCTATGTCCAGACACAGTCCCCAGATGCGATCGATTTAGCTGCTAGCATTTAACAGCAAACGCGCACATCGCGTCGTGTAAATGATTCCCTACAAGCCATGCTATTTTCGCATCATCCTGCAGATTACTTTTTCGATTCTTACTGTATCGATACTCGTTTATACACGAACTATGTCTTCACATATCTGATCGAAAAATCGCAACTTCGTAAAAGCAACAAGAATTTAGATCCCCTAAGCCATTGAAATGTTCAGTGGTAGGTTAAACAGCCATGGATAGCTGAGCTATATTTTAAATAATATTCATTTGGGAATTTATAGAAAAGTTTGGGGTGTGTACCAAAAGAAATACATAAATGTTTAATTTTACAAAATTTGTATTTCATAATTTGTGACAGCTAATGGTAAAGAGATTTTGTAAGGAAAGAGGGAATGGAGGGTGTTTTGTGCAGGGTCTGTTAGAGAACTCATCAATAAGGTTATCAAGCAATGGCTACCGTGTCTTCATACGTGGGAAACAGTCAGATCAGGTCAGAGTGTATTTATAGGAAATAATGGTAAAGTGATCACTTACGAGAAATGCGTATATAGGGTAAGGGTACCAATTACTGTGTACTGACCGATTACTGTCCCCACCACCCCACTGTCACAAATAACAAATCATAAGTAGCACTAATAAACTAAAAACACCCCTTTGATTTTCTTGTTAAAAAAAGAAAACGAATGGTACTGTTACAAAGTGCTAGTTTTTTTTAAATAAAATCAAATTTTTTCAGTTTGATAGTGCTACATCTTCTTACATGTGAAAATAAAAAAGGGAAGTAACAGTAATCGACCACCACACACAAATTGGCATTTTTTTCCTAAGTGAATTTGAAAGTCGATCCGCTGACATAATATTGAAGTTGTTAGGAGATTCGCCCAAGAAAAAAAATATTCAAGTTTAAATACTGCAAGAAGTACATGCACTATGTTAAACGTCTAAGGAAAGAAAGTAATTGCGACTAAATAACGACCTGCAGCAAGTAGCAAAGAACACATTTGGCGGCTTACGACTTCAAGGGTATCGCACAGTAGTCCACTTGAGTGGGTCTCGGTTTAGACAGTTTCTCGACGAGGCACTATACTCGCCCCTAAACCCAACCCCCTCGCTGCATTCCGCTCCCTCTTGAAAAATACGATACAGCTGCAACACTCATTGCAATTGTAACCGACAACGGAAAAAGCGGCCTTTCTCCCTTTCCCTGGTCCTATTTTGTTTCGAATCAACCCTGGGATTATAGGGAAAGGGAGTCCCCTCAAACTCATAACTCGAAAAAAGTTACATAACTTTGAGCTACTTCCTCTCTGCAAAAAATTCTCGAAAAAGTATTCATCCTGAGGTTCCTACTCGAATAGCTTTCCCAGGATAAATATCACACGTTTGCTTCAAAAGAGAGACAATTTAGGAAACCTGATTTACGAATTGCCATCATGAAGCAGTTTAATGTAAAGTATATTTTAGTAAATATACTTTTTTGAGTTGTGTCACTTTTCAGGCAAAGAGTAGTTTTATTACTTTTCATGTAAGTCGTGTGGGTTTGAGGACCTCTTCTCAGACTTCCGCCTGATGATTTAGAGTTCAATATTCCTCGAGTTAAGCCGAACGTATTTACGTCGATGGCGAGGAAGCTAAATAATTGGACCAGATTAGCCTCGACCATCCAGTGACTCACGAACACTCGCTAATGAAATGGACGAGGCTATGTGGGCAAACCTCCCTGTCGTTGGAGGGAAGAAGTGTATTTTGGTAATGACATTGAAATTGGTGGTCAGTGTCACAGGAAACTCTTAATCCCTCCGATGTGTGGTTGTCATTAACTTCGAAATTGAACTATCGATGAGCCGGGGCGCTTGATGAAAATAAGTGGAGCTGTTTTGTTCCCAAGTGGCTTCTGCTTCACTGGCTTTGGGAAATTGCGAGATTTATGTTCTCTGTTCGCTGCGAATGTGTAATTGTGTTGACTCCTGCGAGTTGCTGCAAGCAGCGAAATTATGGAATATCGAGGACATCTTTTTGAAATAATTCGAGCGTTAATGATTTAATCACTTGAGGGAACTGAGATTGAAAGAAATGAATTTCAATTCCTACATGTGAAAAAGATACAAGTAATTAGAACTGTCTATTTTTCTATAAAAATGATAATTTCTAGTGGATACACGTTTGAAACTGAAATTGTGCAAAAGAGTCAATAATACACATAATATGCAAAAATGTACAAAATATTCAAAGTACACATAGTATTTAAAAGATGAAACAAATTTCTATCAAAATCCCACCAAAACAAATTTCGTATAAACGTTTGCAGCCTAATAATCCAACTATCTCCATTTAAACCACCCAATAGCTAATCCTATTTTGCCGTATAATTTCTCTGACACATTTTCCCCAATATCATTGTTCCAAAAATCTCTATCATCAGCAGATAAACTGGTCAATTCAGTCGACCAGTTATCGAAACCTCTGTACTCTCCAAACTCTTGCAATTTGCAGGGTATTGTTATATCTCGATTTTAATGGCCGACCATGTGCGTGCCGCAATACTTTTTGATCACCCTATAAACGAGAAATACGCATTGCTGCGTTGCGTCGAAGGGCGATGCACTGGCAGTTATCGTTCTCTAGGGGTGGTTACCCCCTCCCAGTCGGTCCCACCACCATCGGTGACGGACTCGACCCTCGTCGAAACCCCGGTCGAAGGGTTGGGATGGTCGATGCAGTGTTTCCATAGAAACCAGACGCACCGTCCGCCACCCCTTCCTACAGTACATTCAACCGAGGGTTGCAACCTTCGCTCGAAAACGTACCGCTATTTCCTCGGCAACAGTGCTGCCAGTCATCTTCTCGATGATCCGCTACACCTCTCCCGAGAATTATAAATTATTCTTGGTCAAGGCACCTCTGAGGAGTTCTCAGAATGTAAAATAGTTTAGAAATTTTAACTTTTTATCGGTGTTAGGGTAGTTTCATGAATCGTATTTATAGGGTAGTTTCATGAATCGTATTTATTTATGAGGAAGATTAATAGTATTGTAATAGTGGGAAGATTGTATAAATTTGTAATTTATGAGGGAAATATTTGGTACTAAATATGAAAATAATACTTTTGTTTTACTGTAAATGAAAAATTAAATTGCGTATGTTAATTGTAGATTGAGTAGTGAGAAGAAAATATTTTTGATCAGATTTAAAAAATTATCTTATCGAATATTTATTTCATGGAAAATAAATACTAAAATTTCTTTCATGTAAAATAAATTCTCCATTTTGTGTTTCGATTGACTTCATGTGAAATATTTCACTTACGTTTTAGTATTCGAAATACAGTAAATTCTGTCTACTCTGTTATAATTTTCTACTAATTTTGTATTAAGGGTTGTTTTATTAAATTGAATTTAATTATCCATAATTTAAGTTCAATTCCATTTATGATGCAATAGTTGTTAACCTTGAGGAACTTCTTATTTTAGGAATATTTTTCCATTTCTGTTTAAGCTGAAACTAAGACAAAATTTGGAGAAATAAATTTAGAATGTTTTATACACATATTTATATTAAACGTATTTCATCGCTAATATAAAAGTGGTACTAAAATATTCCATTCCACTTCATTGTTGCTCTTTAATACTACAATATCAGCCCATTATTCGGAATTCACGTTTTCAAAATAAATTTCATGTTTTCAGTAGAATAGCGTTTAAACAACACAAGTGTGAATTATTATTCCTTACAAAACTACATGCAAAAATACAGAAAAGCCAAACAATTTATTTCATTTTGCAGTCAGTTCAATTTATTGATCGCTCTTTCAAGAAACAAAAGGTACAATTATTTGAACTTCAATGTATATTTAATAATACTATAATTCATTAATCCTGTAAGTATAAATTTTCATTTCGCTTATTTCAAAATTTTAACTACTTGCCAAAAGTTAATTTCTTTCGTGGTAACATTTCAGCTACCGATTAATCACTTCACATGTATATTTCCATTTCGTATTTGTCTGTCGTACATACATCTTACCCAAAAAAAGGATTTCAAATGTAAAAATACGAAGTAGTTCAATTCGGTATGAACTCTGATTCCCAAAAAAAAGTTTCCAAAAAAATTAACCCACAAAAAATCTACAAAAAAAAATTAGTCCACTCAAAGAAGCATCCAAAAGACATTAATCCCACAGAAAATCTTTAAAAAAAATGAATCCCCCAGAAAAGCATCCAAAAGATACTAAATAAGCCCCAAAAAAGCATCCAAAAGATATTAATAAACTCCCCCTCCAAAGTCCCTTCAAAAAGTATTAATCCACAGAAATGAAACCCTCACAATCTTACAGAAAAATCGTGAGACAAGACTTGAGTAAAAAAAAAATATAATAAGGCGACGTAAATGTCGTTGACACGACTCGGCGTCGTTGCAGTTCGTGTAATAATGCGTAAGGGGATGCACTGCTGCGCAAACACAGTCTTGTCGGTTCTCGCGATTTTCTCAATTGCACTTAGCCGCGATTGCTGGGTACCAGCTCGCGGAGGTGACCCGAGGCGAGGGGCGACAAGATTTATGGTTTGCCCTTGAGTGTTCCTTCCGAGGCAGATCCGATCGCTTAGACAGGGAACAGAATTAATGCCGTTGCCGTATACATAGGCGCTGGGTCCCGAGCGGTGTTGTAAAAACGCCCAGACCAGGATGCAACCGCTATCTTCTTCCTCGGAAGCAAAGAGGAACACGACGAAAGCTGGCACTCGCGGTGCTCACCACTTCCCAGGGCTTTAGACCGTTTGCGTTGCCTGTCACTGGTTATTCTGTTAACGAGAGAGGGAATAAGTGATTTCAGTCATTTCACCGTCTGCTATCGATTCGGTGAATCGCGGACCTGTTGGCTTGAATTCGACTTTAATTGCGCTACCATTTACTGAGCTTCTTAATTCGTCTAGGAAACGCGTGATTGCTGTCTGTGCTACTGTTGAATTAAATTTACGCTTGAAATTGGTGGGAATTTTTGTTTAATCTCTTCAGAGCGTCGATTTTGGCAAACGTTGTTTAGAAGACTGTTGGATTAGGATAATGGAGGAAACAGGTGTCAGTGGTTATACATTTAAGATTGCTTCTAGAATCAAATTCTGAAGAAATGGGTATTTGTAGGAAAATTGGGAATACACTGATTGTTATATATTTATTTTATTCATACAAACTTAATATCTTTGTAAATTCTTAGATATTGTACACATTAGTGACAAATACTTCAACTAGTTTTACTGAAATTTAAACTTCACTGTAATCTAAAATTCACAACAACAGAAATCGTGAAAATAAAAATCATTTTCAATCCTTTTTTTATCAGTTTCGAACTTACTCTTTTACCTCCTGTTAATTAAAACTATTTCGGTTATTCTAGCAGCAGGAAACATATTCTATGTTCACTAATATGAAAATACTTTTAATTCTTCATAAAACTGGTAAACTCATTACGCAAATTCTCTCAATGTCATAATTCTAATCTATATTTTTCCATACCCGTGAAACAAGCAGCCTCGACGACAAATAAGAAATTTTCACCACGCGCTACAAGATACATTCGAGATCTTTCCCATCCATGGTTTCACAGTAGATTGAAGCAGACAAGTAGTTGCCCCCATCCTGCGCATGCGCTCGCGCGAATATCCTGTGAACATGAAACGTAACAGAGAGTAGGGAGCGAGCTAGGGAGTTGATAGAGCCGAGGAGGGTTCCAGAAGTAGCCAAGGGGCAAGAGGAAAACGACGTGACCCCTGAACAACGTTCATCGATCGGGGCGCACGCACCCTGCCTGCCTCCAGCACCTCGCTCTTCTATCACCACTTTCCCTCCCTCTTATTCCCATCGTTCCTCTCAATCTTCTTAGCCACGTTTTCCTATCGTTTCGCGTTCCAATGCTTTCGTGTTTCAAATAGACGTCGTTCCATAGTTTCCCCATCTCTTACGAGCAGTTACCTGCAACGAGACAATGACACCTCTCAACGCGTTCAATGCCACGTCATCCATGTATAGATGACAATTTTTACTGATATCATTGTGAATGATTAATTGATGCAGTAATGGGTATTGGTAAAAAATTATCGTGTCGAGAAACTAGAGGATAGGGAAGACTATAGAATAAAGAGGCAAATGAATTGGAATTAATTTTTTGTGTGTATTGATGTCATTGTTATTATGATAAAATTTTTAGTGAATTTAGCATGGCAATCAATGTGTTAAGGGCATCTACAATGAGAATGGTGTCAAAAGTCTTTTTTTTTTTTTTTTATTATCAATTTTTTATTATTTGTTGCATAGTGTAGTAAAACTTCATTTAATTCTGAACACTCGAGAAGCATCAATTTTTACTTTAATTAAATGTTGTCATTAAAAAAGGTAATTATCTATGATGTCGTGTCCCATAAACAGGGTCATTAATTTTAATAATGAATAAAATACGTAGATACGAGGTATTTGTGAAGTTAGTTGAATATTAACTGTGATGTCAAATTTAAATGTGTCATTACTTTAATATATGAATAAGCTAAATCGATTAACAAATAAATCATCATTATTTCTCGGAAAGTATCTATCCTCCAAAATTATATTTCTCATCCATTTTGACTAATTTTCTTTCAAAAAAGAGAAGCAAATTTAATGAGATACTTTGTGGTCATTCATCACTTGCTTATTCACCCATTAAGTCATGAAACTTCCTTTGTAAAAGATTTACAAAGAAAATTGATCAGTTGACTTATTTACACTATCAGTAAACTTCGCAGTCAAAGTTTGATTAAAAATCCTTCAATGATTCCCGAGAAAATGGATCATGAATTTTGGCTGTTTTCCATAACATAAATAAATTCGTATTATAAATAAAGCAAGATAAAGCATTGTTTATCTTGACCTAGACTATCTCCAGATTATGAATATTTTAAATATAAGATAGAGTCTCATCTAACTAAATTCTTATAGTTAAAAATCGAATGTTTAAAATGCATACACCTAGTACAGACATCCTTCACTCATATCCATTAATTATATTCCCCAAACGCCTATATGCATTCAACGCAGAGCATATATCGATCACCTAACCTACACGTCGACAATGTCTACTCAAGGGATTAAAGAATTCACTTTCTTCGTCCTCATATTTACGGTTACAAACTATAAAGCTTCCAAGTTGATCGCCTTTGCATAATATTCTACGACAGAAACATGTATTCTTAATTTCAACTACTCCGTTTCGGGATAACCTGCCATATGCACCTCGCAATGCTCGCCACGCCGAGCTCAGTTTTCCATCGCGTATTTCCCTGAGGATCGTTCACCTTTTATCTCGAGACTCGATCGAAATTCCTGCACGAAGACATCACCGTACCATAGAGAAGAGTAACTAACCCGACTTCAGAAGTGTTTCCTGGAGCGACCAGCCGCTCTTTGTTCTACCGGTTCGATTATTCTCTTTTTGCCATCCCCCTTCCTCCTCGAGCCCCTCCTCCACTCGCTCAAACGGATACCCTTCTCTCAGCGAGGCTCATCCTCCCGAGCGCGCGTCTCCCTCTTCGACAACGCTGCTCTTCGGGCTTCATTGGAAAAGCGGAGGTGTCATCGCGTCGAACACCATAAATCCACTCACACTGAGCCACGGGGGTACGATAACCTTCGTATTCGTGACCTTGGACTCGCGAGCTACCGCGGCCCCCTTTTCTCCCTCTCTCTTCCTCCCTCTCTGTTCCTCCTCTATCTGTCCATCTGCCCACGAGCACTCACGTGAAACACGACTGGAACAGTCGGGGCGATTTAATTAGAGGGGCGACATCCTTTCGTCGTGAATCGTTTGCTGGTGCGGAAATAAAGAGCAAGAGAGACGGACGTAGGGCAGCGAGGCGATGGAAGAGAGAGGGAATAGAGGGGTTACAGAGAGAGGGAAGATGTTGCGTGGGAGTAGGCTTGCGAAGACGGTCCTGTGTCGAGTCAAAAACAACTTCCGGCCTGCAGCTCGGCGGGCAAAAGTGTTAGCGAGTGACCAGCCAATGGATCGAAGAGTAACTAGCTTTTGCGTCAATATTCACCCATTGGCCGCGTCAATTACCCATGGTTGCTGGCCGAGGAGCCGTGACGAGCAAATTAGTTTTCGACGTTGAACGATGGTGGAACTATTTAGCTACGTTTTTGATGCATTAACATGGATAGGAGTTTGGAGATGCTTTTGGTTGTAAGAGTATGAGAGAATATACAGGGTGTCCTCTGTTCGAGTTTAAAATGATTTTCTCTTGAAAATATGTATACTCTAAAGTTAAACACTCTTTTCATGCATTCTCTTTCTCTTTATATCATTGATTCTGAAATTTGTAAGGTGCTTTACAGTTTGTCGTATAAATTTCCCTAGTGTGTTCTATAAGTAAAGTAGGACTAAAGTGTAATATAAAATCTATAAATGCTTCGTTAAGGAGTCGTAATGAAAATGTGAAATGCGTTGTGTTTTAGTAATCATCAATTATACTATTGTACCTGTAATTTGTACAACTTAAAGTAATCTAAAATTTCATTTCCTAGAAGTCTACTGTTTATGGCAAGTGTGATTAAACTGTATAAAATGAATCATTAGTCATACGTTTATATGTTTCCACGTGACAGTAAAAGCCATGACTTCTGCTGTCATAATAGTGTACAATAGCGTGTAACAGCATTAAGTTTCGTTGTCAGAGCAACACGACATCTGGTTTTTGCGACTACAAAAGTCATGACATTTACTGTCACAACCATAAAAGTCACGATTTACTGTCACGTGAAAACATATCATTAAACCTGTCTGACTTCGAGACTTTTACTGTCGGCGTGTAGTACTCACATCAAATGCAGCGATGTCAGTAAAATAAGTCAACACATTTCCCACGTACCTTTCGTACTTTTTAAATAATTAATAATTCTAAAACGAGACCTCATACATAATTCCATTATTTTTCTTTGTGACCTTTTGGCGTGTAAAAGCGCTCCTTAAAATTTCTGACACGTGTTGTCGAGTAAGTTCTATATACCCAACGACGACGAAAAAGAAATAAAAAGCAAAACTGTCTATTATCCAATCGCGAAATGTTCAAGAATAATTAAGTTAAGAAACAAAAAGGAATTAATGTCAGAGATTAAAACGATCATATTGCTTTCTGTTATCAGGGATGCCGGTTGACTGAAGATGGCCTCGCCGACACTCTCGCTGGAATCGCGCGCGAATTCCATCGGGTCCCTGGCCTCGCTGTCTCCGCTTACAGTAAGCGGCAGTTCCCCGCCTGCGAGCGACTCGGCAATCTGCGACGTCGACAGCTGCGACCTTTGCCTTGACTCTCAGAAACCTGGAGAGGCGCCCTGCCCGCGGTGCCGATTAGGAGGCGCCGGCGGCGTACGCTGTACCGGCTGCAAATCCACCGAATCCGACGCTGTAGCGCGTTGCTTCGACTGCGCGAATTTCCTCTGCCCGAACTGCGTGATGGCGCACCAGTTCATGCACTGTTTCGAGGGCCACCGTGTCCTGAACCTCGGCGACTCGAAGCTCGAGACGGTGACCAGCTCAGCGAACACCGAAATCCCGAAGAACAATCTGGTGATCAACGGCGGGAACAGCAACGGCGAGAAGGTGCCCTACTGCCTTCGACACAAGCAAGAGCTGCTCAAGTACTTCTGTCGCACGTGCACCGTGCTGGTCTGCAAGGAGTGCACCATCACCGACCACCCCGGCCCGCTGCACGACTGCGCGCACATCTCTGAAGTCGGCACGCAACAGCTTGAAGCGATGGCGAGAGTGGTGCAGGAATGCAGAGCCAAGGCGGCGGACGTGAGAGCCGCTGTGAAGGCAGCTGACCACGGCGCGGCGCGTCTCCAAGTTCAGTACCATAAAGCGCAGAACGAGATCAACGATACCTTCCAATTCTACCGATCCATGCTCGAGGAGCGCAAACAAGAGCTGCTGAAGGAGCTGGAGTCGGTGTTCTCCACGAAACAGATATCCCTAGGTGTCCTGACGCAGAAAGCTAACGAGATGGCTGACAAGATGCTACAGACCTGCGAGTTTGTTGAGCGACTGACGAAATATACCACCGTTACCGAGGTATTGATGGTTAAGAAGCTCCTCGACTCGAAGCTCCAGTTGCTGCTGAACTACACCCCTGATATCGGTAATCATACCGTCGACCTCGAATTCGTTAGCAACTATCAAGCCATACAGGTTGGAGTGCGGAATACGTTCGGTTACGTGCGAAGCAACAACGAGAACAACGCTGGACCGATAGGGAAGCAGCCACCCATTGCTCGACCAACTGCGCTCTCTAATAATAGCAATAGCAACAGCAACAACAGCAATGGACCAGGTAGCGCTGGCTCCTTAGGAGGTCTTCTTCTAGACCGACCTTATAGCAACGGCCTGATATCCTCCACTTCAAACTGCGCTTCATCCACGTCCCCCTCATCGTTCGACACCAACAGCAGCGTCATTACCAAACGCTTCAGCTCAGCCAACAGCCTGGGTCCCTTCTCCACAACTATCAGTGATCTCAACTTGAACGGAATGAACACGAACCCCTACGAGAAGTGGAGCAACGGAGGCAGCGACACCTACCCAGTGGTCACCAACAACGACCACTTCCCGATGCCAACATCAGTCGCTGTCGCTGCGAACGCCGCATCAGGCGATTCTGTTTTGGACCTAACATCCAAGCTTATGTCCGCTGCAGCGATATTCCCACCGAAATCACAGATCAAACGACAGAAGATGATCTACCACTGCAAATTCGGGGAGTTCGGCGTGATGGAGGGACAGTTCACCGAACCTTCGGGAGTGGCAGTGAACGCGCAGAACGACATCATTGTCGCTGACACGAACAACCATCGAATCCAGATCTTCGACAAAGAGGGCAGATTCAAATTCCAGTTCGGAGAGTGCGGCAAGCGAGACGGACAGTTACTGTACCCTAACAGAGTAGCCGTGGTGAAAACATCGGGCGATATAATCGTCACTGAACGATCGCCGACTCATCAGATACAGATCTACAACCAGTATGGTCAGTTCGTGCGCAAGTTCGGAGCAAACATCCTTCAGCACCCGCGTGGCGTGACGGTCGACTCCAAGGGACGCATCGTCGTCGTTGAGTGTAAAGTGATGCGCGTGATTATTTTCGATCAGGCTGGCAACGTTCTCCAGAAGTTCGGCTGCTCGAAACACCTGGAGTTCCCTAACGGAGTGGTCGTGAACGATAAGCAGGAGATCTTCATCAGCGACAACCGCGCCCACTGCGTGAAGGTGTTCAACTACGAGGGTGCTTATCTGCGGCAGATCGGTGGTGAAGGGATCACGAATTACCCCATCGGAGTGGGCATCAATGCCGTGGGCGAGATACTGATAGCAGACAATCATAATAACTTCAATCTGACGATCTTCACGCAGGACGGTCAGCTGGTTTCTGCCCTAGAGAGCAAGGTGAAACATGCCCAGTGCTTTGACGTCGCCTTGATGGACGACGGATCGGTCGTGTTGGCCAGCAAGGATTACCGACTCTACATTTATCGTTACGTACAAGTTCCACCGATCGGCATGTAGAGCAGCGACACGCCGCGGCGCCGACAATGATCGTCGATCGTCTTTCTCATCGTTGTCGTTGTTAATTTTGTCGCCATTGTTTCAACGGCCACGTGGCCAGGATCTCATCGATCTTTTTTTACTTACACTTGCCTAACTTCTTCTTCGCCCACCTACTACCACCGCTCGTGCTCACTTCGCCTATCCACCTTCGCCCGCTCGACCCACCTCACTCCTGTCTACAAGACGCCGATTACGAGAAACGAAATCCAAGCGCACGCGAGCGAGAACATGCTAATCAAGTTGTCGAAATTCAAGGTCACATGCCTTGCGCGAATACGCGCGCGACTCGTGTGCTCATCCACGCGAGATGCTCGCAGAGCAGATGGACGGCGTTACTTCCGGTACGAGGGCGCCACTGGCGCGTCAGAGATGAACGTTCGCGTTCCCTTGCGCCGCTGCGTTCGCGCGTTTCCGCGTGGCACGTGTCGTCGAGAAAGAACAGGGACATTTTCGAGACGAGGACGCGCTCGTCAGAAGGCTCTCGAGACCACAGAGAAATGTGAAAAAGGAATAATGAGAAAGGAAAGAAGGTACCCGACAATGATAGACGCTGGCGTGATGCGCGCGCATGCTGCCCTACCTGAGGCGCATGCGCACACGCGTGTACACGCGAACCGCTCTAACGAGAAACGAAGAAAAAGAGCAGAAACAAAAAAGGAAGAAAGGAAACGAAAAAATAAACTGCAAGCGACTTTGGAACGCCCACTTTGTTGCGTGTATAACGTACGCGTGTGCGCGCGAACACGGAAAACACACGAGACGTGTAAGCGCATATACGTGGAAAACTTACTTGTTAATGTTGTTATAACTGAAAATACTGTTGTTGTTGTTTAGTTGTAGAGCTCGCCGCCGCTAGTCACACTACTCCTCTTTTCTCCCCCCCCTCTGTACCCTGTTACTTTTCCTCCTTAGGGACCATTGGTCTCCCCTTGTCCTCATCCTCCCCCCAACCTCCTTTTCTTCATCTGTTTAATCGAAAGCCGCGAGGGGGGCGTTTCTCCCGGGCACCTCGAACGTATCACGTTTCTACGAGCATTTCTCTCCTGGGTCGTGCAAACGAATGTATACCCGTCCGTATCTAACACGATTCTTCTAACTGTCGATTCTTCCGAATTTAATTTGGGACTCGAACTCGGCTTGCAACGAAGCTCAACGGACGCGAACGTTGGGCCTCGTCTTGACTCTGGTCCAAAGCGAACGGATTTCGCTGTCGTCGACTCGCCCCTAGGGGTCGATGCTGCGTGGGAGCCATATTTCATCGCTCTCTCTTCCTCTCACGCGCGCGCGCGTTTTTTCAAAGTAGCACGCTGCACTCGACTGACGTCCGCACCATAGATCACCTGCGGATCGAGGAGCGATGATGGCCGACGATATCAGTCGGCATCGTTGCTCGAAACGTTTGTTGAATACTCTTCGTTTTTAGACCTTCGGAAGGTTGTTGCGATTAAAGGACAGGTCCTTCTTCCAGAGCCCTTCCTCATTCCCACGTGCGTCGTATTTTTTTTTTTTACGGTTGAACAAGTGTTCGTTTTATATTTATATGTACACGTGTATTTTTTTTTCTTTTTTTTTTGTAAGGATCAACGACACCTTCAAGGGAAATTCGCCTTAAGGTATATTTAACGTATGACAGTGACGACAGTCTAGCATCA
Organism: Calliopsis andreniformis; assembly: GCF_051401765.1. Lineage (NCBI taxonomy): Eukaryota > Metazoa > Arthropoda > Insecta > Hymenoptera > Andrenidae > Calliopsis > Calliopsis andreniformis. The sequence continues at coordinate 8,807,870 of NC_135067.1, read as the reverse complement.
TCTTGTTCATTTACTTCAGTCTCCATCCTATCCTGATCTTTTCGTTTTTCTCTTTCAGTGTTTGTTGTATTACATCCCTTTTACCCTCCGCGAGTGTTTATCCCTCTAACATACGTACACTGGACAGACGTGAAGCGTGCGTGAATTTGTATATCAATTTTTTTTATTTGATTGTTTTTGTTTCCTTGAATGATTGCCGCTCACAGGGGGCGGTCCGTCGTGAAGGAAGATGGGAGTTCGATGCGCGAGAAAGGAATGACTAATGTGTTGTCTTTGTTTGTAGTAGTTAATGGATTAATAGTTCCGGACGAGAGCAACAGCGGGAGAGCTACTGTATAAAGCACGTGCTTCTTTCTCGTCTTCCTCAACCGATCCTCGGGGTGACCTTCCAGATATGTTCGACCGACGGTTGCTGCCATTGACAAAGAGTTACGTATATCGCTCTGTGTGCGCGACAAGTCAGCATACTTCACGGTAAAACTGAGTCACGAGACCGCGCAGTCGTCGCTCGAGCATTCTGTTCTCATTCTTCTTTTGATCTGACTTTAATCGTAGTGGTGTTAATGTAGCAAGTAGTCGTAGTGAGTTGTAATAACGATGTAAGGAGTTATTTCCCTTTAGCTATCTGCTCTCTTCATTCCTCCCACATGTTTCACCGCTAACGTTTCCCCGTTGCGCTGCAATTCAGTTCTCCATCGATTCCTGCCCAATCACACAGATACATCTATAGTTGAGATCGCGAGTGTTGGCTGCTCAAGGTCAGCGAGGAGTAACCCCCACTACCGCCATTTGACTACCTCTCCCTGCTCCTCGGGAGTCTTGCGACTTGCGCGCGCCTACTAGCGTCTGCGCATGCGCGAAACTCAGACAGTGGGAGTCCCAAGCATCTCTGAACAGCCAACGCTCGTGAACCTCTGTATAGGTAACTACTATCGCCACCATACTCAACCGCCGTCACAATCACCGCCACTATTGTCAACTACTTCCCTGTTCCAAACACGATCTTCTTAGTACGACCAGTAAAAACGACTTGCACTAGTGAATTCGATTGTATAGTATTAATATATTTTGTTGGATGAGTCGACGATAAGAGGGGTCCCTGCTAGGGCCCTACCACGCGACCTCATGCATGTTTACTATTGTAATATTATTATTTTTTATTATTATTATCATCATTATCATTATTATTATTATATTATTGTATGTATGTATGTATGTATTATTATTATTGTATTATGATTTTTATTTTTTATCTATTCATTATTTAAATGCCTCAGTGCCAGAGGTCGAAAAAGTGTGACGGTTTCTCGAAACGCACGTACGATGCAAAGTACCTAACCATTCTCTCATAGAGTACGCATTTTTGATACGTAACAAGGCTAGATGGCGCAGTAGTTTTCTCGACGTCGAACAACGAGAACCACGAATTACGAGGATCTTTCGTATCGTTATTAAACTTTGTATTAGATTATACTGGTTCGTGTTCCTTCATATTCCCCGGAAGTTCTGGAAAGTCCTCGTGCCGGTCCAGAATTTTCGGGTGTTCTTTTTTGCTTAGAAACAACCTTTGATATCGCTCGAAAAAAAACTTGTTGAGTCGACAATTGTCCCTGGAGTTTACGAAGTCGTTGTTACGTATTTTGGACGCATACATTTTGTCAGCCCTTTTTAACGATACTTGATTATTTTTTTAGTCATTTTAAACGCGATGATCTTTCGTGAACTCGGTGGACAACTTTGTCTTTCAATTAAATATCGTCATCGTTTGAAGCTTAAAGTCAGTAGGAAATTAATATTTCTAAGTTGGTATTGGTAATTAGTAGCGAATCGTGTAAGATTTAAGTTCACAGTCGAAAGAACTTAAACGTATCTAGGAAAATAAGTACTGTAATAGAAAGTTGTTAGTCGTATATCCTCTGTGCTGTGAGATAACTTTTAGTGTTACGAACGTTTTGAACCTTCGAAATCATGCCCATTGATTCCATGACTTAATTCATGTTCGAAACAGAAATCAAAATAGATTGACAAAGATGATCCTCGGCAATTCGTCGTTGTTATTCGACTCGAGATCAGCTTATTTTTCTCGATTTTTGTCGATCAGCGATCAACTTCACCCGACTGAAACGCGCGCCATAGCTACCTATCGCTTATTCGTTCGTATTTACGAGACAATGCAACGAACAGGTAGTTCGACGCTTTTTCTCAGGATGATGACCTATTAGACTTGCTTGACGCGTCAGAACATACCCAAACTTGACGAGAGATTACAAGATTACGAAGAAACACGAACGAACGCTACAGCATGAGCAAATAATCGTGTCCCTTCGGGTCCCTTCGTGCACATTCGTTAAGTTTGGGCGTGGCTTCAAACAGTAAGGAAGAAAAGTGTTTGTTCGCCGATTAGAACGTTGAACCACAGTCTGAATCTCGTGTTTAGTAGTCGTCGTGCCCGTTTTGCAGTATTCTAGCTAATTTCCAAGCGACGACGTACTCGACGGACGAATAAGGACGAAAACAGGATTTCTTTTTTATTTTCGGTGTAGACAAGAGAGAATGGCCAAGGAAAGGGACCGTCGGTTGAAACACAATCAAACTTTCATGTTATTCTGTTATCTACCGCGCTACCAAAAAAACACCAGTATTTAATATTTATCAGTTCTTGTTTGAAAGTTACTTAATTGTAATGATTGAATCGATTCCGACGAATACTGGTCTGACGTTGTTTCTCCACGTTTGTCAAAAAGTCTCTTGTTAAATAGAGGAAAGTTGAATATCGATCCCCCTCTCCTCTGGAAACGATAAATTGTGGGGTTTATTCCATTGAGATCGCATCACGACTTATCTGTCCATTAGTATTTAAATCGCGTACGCCTGTGTTGATTCGTAGTTATTAATATTAATATTATTACCCTTATACTATTATTATTATTATTATTATTATTACATATTGCTATTATTATTATTACTATTATTATTATTATTATTATTATTATTAATTATTATTGTATTGATATTATTACGTTTCTTACGATTCTATACCCGGAGAAAAAAAGAGATGAAATTCGAAAACGAGAGCATGCTACCTTTTGCCAGCTAGCCGGTCACTACCATTTCTTTTTCATTGCCACTCTTTTTTACTTTCTTCAAGAGACGCACGAACAAAAAAAAAATATGGAAAGAACGCTACAGTACCATTTATTGATACGCATTATTTTTTCCAAAGTAAGGAACGAAGTATGAATGTGCAAGTGTGTGTGTGCGTGTGTTGTGCGTGTCTTTCTGTGTGCGCGCGCGCTCCTTGCATCCACGGAATGATGGATTGAAACGAGAAACACATTAAAAGGAAACGAACATGCGACACTCTCTCTCCTTTTTTTTGTACTGGTTTGTTATGTTATTATTTGTAGACGATACAACCCAATTGTTCTTAATTTAAATGTAAATCGTATTTTTGTTTGTTTTTTTAGTTATTTTTTGTTGTAAAATGCTTTTTAATAATATTTTCAGTTCACATTACACGACACCCGTTGGCATCTTGCCTCGTTTTATTTTTTTTATCTCTCGTATGCTTCCCTATCCAACCACCCACCCCCAAGGTCCTCCCTCTTTTCCCAACCGACCTTTGTTTCCGTTTCAAGGACGATTAGCCGCGAAACGGTTCTTACGTAGATGGACAAGCTTGATCTCAAATATACCTACGATATTCATTCACGAAACGTGATATACTCAGCGTAAAGAGAAGATAATAATTTCTATGAAATACTGCACCCTGTGCAACTGATGGAAATTTCACAGTTAAAACTGTCGCGATATTTCTGCACTTAACCTGTCCACATACCCTTTCAAAACAAGTGCTCAGAGAAAACTAAAACCAAATTGTGGAGAAAATAAGACATTTCACTGTTACAATATTTAGTAAAACTTGTGTCTCTACTATCATACAAAATTGATAACATTCAATAGAAATTTGTTCTTAGTCTGTTCCAATTTTATCAATTTTTATTTCATCTCTCATACTTCTTTTCTTCGACATTCGACTTAAACATTCCTCATCCAAAATCATTCCATATTTAGTAACACAGTAGTTAGTGCTAGTTATTTTTTTTTTTGTATTATGATTGGTCATGAACGAAAATGTACATAGACTTGCGTTTCCGTGTGTATTCCTCTTCCTTTTCGAACGTAGAATCGCGCTGGAGATATGACGAGAAAAACACGATGCATTTTAGTTAGTTGAACAGCCGTGAGAAGGCATTGGATTTCCTAAGGCGCTCGAACGAGAGCTTGAATGCGTAGCATTGTAACCGTGAGAAAGGCGAAGGGTTCGTTTCGATGTTTACCGCGATAATTGAAACCCTCCGGAATTTAAAACGGACAGGTCAGCGAGCTCTCTCACAGCGAGCCTTATTTCATGCTTGGTTACCGCTGGTTAGATCTTGGCAGGAGGAAATGCCTCACCATGAACGAGAAACGAGCTATTGAGAACGTGAAACGAGAATGATTCCAAAAAGTAGCGGACGTTGAAACGAAGTCATCGCATGTGTCGTTTGGCTGTGTCCTTTGGCGTAATTTTGATTCACTCTCCCAAATAAATCTAGTTATTTATTAACCCTTTGTCTTACGATTTTTCTTAGTCAGAAAAATATAAATAATAAATTCGTAAATAAATGATTATTGATAGGCGCGCTTGTATTTAATGACTGTCGAAGAGTTTTAACCTCTCTAGGTACGAATTTATTAAAATTGAAGGAAACAGTTGAATAATTATATCTGTGTATGTCGTAACGAAATTCCTCGTTTTATCGTTGAGGGATCTCGTGAATATTTATTCGTCATAATATTCATGGTATTTTTAACAATTGCAATGTACACATTTCGCTAATTTTCTGCAACAGTGACATAACTCAGAATTCATAATTTTCAGAAAAACAAAATAACATCGTCATTCACAAAACAGCGAAATTTGGAGTTATGTCATTGTTGAATAAATAAGTGGTATAAGGCAGTATCCCTGAAGAGGTTAAGTTCAATGACGTGACGTTTGCTTCAATATTTGAAACATAAATCGCAATTCCACTGTGACTCATTCGTACAAGACAAAGGGTTAATTTTCGAAAAATCAAAAATTCAAGGAAAATTCCTCGTTTATCAACTATCGTTCAAGTTTCAACTCGACCATATTTCTCTTTCAACTCGTTTCTCATTTTCGCAATTGCATTCGAACACGCATGGCTAACGTTCAAACTTCAAACTCAAACATCAGTATCATAAAAAAATCAATTTCAAGAAACTTTCGATTCCATGTACCGAGAGAGAAAAATAACTACGAAAGTTAAGTCGAAAAGCGAGAGATTAAAAGGCAGCAGTCGATCGAGAAGACGATAGCCAGCTCGCAGAAAGTTCCACGATGCTCGACGGTGTCGATTGCCGATGAATTAATAATAATGAAAAAAAAAAACGAGTTTTTAGAAACCTATAGCGGATTATAGATGTCGCATAATATATTTTTGTACGTTCGCAGCGTGTGCGTATTTTGTAGCGACTACGTCGAGCATCGTCGGGTGGCGCGTGACGCGCGCGATCAGTTAACCGGGGATGGAAGAGAGAGGGAGGGCGAATGCAGCGAGAAGAAACGAAGCTTTTTCTTTCCGTAAACGAAAATGCTACGCGAACGTGGTACGATCCGAGGAACGTTGTTCGAGGTGCGATTCCTCATTCCAGCTCCGCAAGGAGGCTAAAGAGATTTTCGAAACAGTAGCACGACGCAGGATGCGAAAGAGAACCGACATCGGCGTGCGGGAAACAGATCCATTCGACGGAAACATTATTAGCGGCGCGCGACGACTCTGTGCGTAATCACGAGGAAAAAAAAAACAATGAGAACAAAAAAGTTATACTCTCCCCGGGCCCAAGTAATGTTACTTTATGAAAGAGAAACGAAAAACCAGAGAGACGACTAAAGTGAGATGACGCGAAAGAGACGTAAGCGAGCGTGAGCGTGAGAATGAGGGAGAATGGTCGTGCGAGTGCGCGTGCGCGTGAGAGAGAGAGAGATAGAAATGGGAGTCGAAGGGGAACCAAATGCGTGCGTAACCAAGGCGTGGATGGATGTGAAAGAGGGAGAAAGAGAGATAGAGTGAGAGGAATGCCAATGAAAGTCAAGTAGTACGACTGAAAGCACTATTTTTAACTTAGAGAACAAAAAGTAATCACTTCAGATATTGTTGCATGCCTAGTTATCGTATTATAGTCGAGAAAGCCGTTTTAACACTGGTAAAATAATTACACGATTGTAACGAAGTAACGATTAAAACCGATCGTAGGGACGACGATGAAACTCTCCGTGTCGAGGTATGGTTTCATCGGCGTCGATCGATCGCGACTTAGGCCGTAAGCGATATACACGTATTAATTATCACTGTATTATTACTCTCATGATTACGATTACTATGATGACGTGCGAGTACGCGAGGCGCGCATTAATTGGCGATACCGAAATGGAGGAGAAACTCGAGAAAACCAAACCGTTGCTTTTTTTTCCAGACGAACTCGTCAAAGTGTCGATCGATATATTTGATCTCTATAGATCGAAGGTTCAGTATGTCATTCGACTTTGTGGGGTTTGAGAATAGTGTTACATTTCTACTCGCGACTATGCGAGTCTTCATTTTTCTATTGAATTTTAGTGTCTCAAAATACGAGGGTAACCTTGAATTTAAAATCAATATGCCATGTTGGGTACAGAGATGACGAAAAATAGAGTGAAGCTGAACGATATGGAATGCTGTGAAATGTACCAACCTGTACTTGAAAAACAATCAGAAATATTTGAAACTTTCTTTTGTTTTAGCATATTCATTAGTACAGCATGTTCTGCTTCTCTCTATTATTGTTCACTATTCTTCCTTCTCGAATATCATGCGAAATATCGCAAGAAGATATTTAATCATACTTCTGAAGAATATGGAAGCCAGCCCCAACAAGCAACACAGTAATCAAATTTTCGAACACTAAAAAAGGGACAATGATACTCGAGGGGGCTCCAAAGTACCCCTCGCGTAGATGAAAAAACGGGACAAAGAGTTTCTCCTCGGTAGAATCGAAGAAAGGAGGCCAGCAATTGTCCAAGTAACTCAGTGAAACTGACAAATCAAAATAGACTTGAGCGAAGGCAGCCCTTCGCCGGCGAATTCTTTCTACTCGCAGTTGAACATTTTTATCGAGATCGTTTGACTCTCAGCAGGATGGTGCGATTACATTCCCTCGTGTAAGAGGCTATTTAGGAAGGAAAGTTTTGGGAAAACCCGGCGTAGCTTCCTACGAACGATTTCGAGGTTAGTTTCCTCGCTGGAAATGGCTCGCAGAGGGCGCCATCTTCTCAAGGTCGAGCAGAACGTCCCTTTGTCTCCTTCGGTCGAAGGACGCGGGGTCAGGATTAAGAACAGAGAAAGGAAACGGTGGGACGTGTCTATTCTCGTTTCCGCGGTGCATTCGTTTCTTCGCTCGGCTCTTTCTCGTTGGGGTGACACAATATAGGGGGACAAGAGGAGCAGGAAGAGGGAATATATCGAGGAGGACGAGTGGGGTTGTCGTAGGGCCTGTTTGTATTGTACAGCCACGTAGCATGGTGTGTGGTTAAAGTTAAGATACATTTTGTAGGATTAGGATGTGTCGTTCATTTTTAAGGAGTAGCTTCGCGAGAGTGAACGCTGTGCGAGCGTGTGATTATAACAAAGTTCGGTCGTGACTGAAGCGCGAAAGGTGACGTATGAACGGTACGCGTTATTAATATAGTAGCGATAAACAGTTTTCAGTATTCCATGATGTTTGTAATCGTAATCGCGGATCACTTCCCCCCTCCCCCCCACCCCTGACGATTTTTATTTTTATCGAAAGGAACGAGGCAATCGAGCGTAGTCGCTTGCCGATATTGAACCCTGTCGGATGTTTTCGGGGAGTTGACGTTTTGAAAGTAAGGCAACGTGCATATAGGGACAGATATAAGTCGTGTGTTTTACTGTCGGCCGATGTTTCTGGTGCCGCCCGCCATCTTGTTATTTATTGTACGGTGAGTCGTGAAAGATGAGCGTACGTCTTATACGATTGAATGTCTAGTCATGGCCTCTTTATAATTGATTACTCCGCGTTGGGCATGCCCCAGTCGACATGGGATCGCGGCGCGCGGTTCCATGGGATCATCTAAGTCATTGAACGGAAGACGTTTACACGAGGGCACGTGATTTGCGCGCGAAATGAATTTTATAACGTATACCGCGTGACGTATACGGTGAAGAAAGTACATATGCGATTTTGTTATAAGCTGATACAGTATTTTAATATTTCGTGTGTCGTCGTGATGTCGTCCTCATTAATCATTATACGATCATTATTTATTATTATTATTATTATTAATACTAAATTATTAAATTATTTTTATCGTCGTCATTATCATTACTGCTATTATTATTAATAGAAACGGACAAGAATTCTCAGTCAGCAAGTACACTTGCCAAATATCACTTAATATTCTACTATCGGCTATTATTGCTATTATTATTATCGTGATTATTAATATTATTATTGCCTCTATTAAGACTATTGCCATTGCGAGTATCGAGTATTATTATCATTATTATTGTCGATATTTATAAATTTCTGTTTATCAGCATATTTGCCGGTTTACGAAAGAATTTCATCGATACCTCATTACTGTACTTATTAGAGATTGCAATTTCTATTTAGTAACGACGATTCGCGATTATTATTACTATTCCTATTACAATTACTATTATTATTACTATTTATTATTACTATTTATTATTACGCTATAAATATTATTATTATTACTTATTATTGTGATCGGCCCCAGTTGCCATCATCATCACAATCACCACACATTCTTAACTTCGCCGTTGCATTCCATATAAAATCCTACTCGTGTTTATTTTCAAAACTGATACAATTACACAGAAGTATGTGTACTACGTATATGCATGTCAAAATAAACATGTGCATATACGTACGCACACATGTATCCATCGCTGTCATTGCTATTCTTGTACTGTCGTTACCATCATCATCATTACCATTGCCACGCTTGCAGTATGGATTAATGATGTAGGATTTTATCGTGAACGTTAAATATAGGGAAGGGTGCATAGATGGAGCGTGTTGTTTGACAAAGTTACACGAAAACAGTGAAAAAAAAATGAACAAAATAAAGAAAAAAGTGTTGAGAAAAGGGCGAAGCAAATTAAAATAGTTAGGCCGTGCGGCTAACGTGGTTCGATCGAAGAGTGTATATGTATTTTTTTAAATTTTAACGTTAGACGGAGATTTGCGCGCGTATCGAGTGCGTGATTGATAGCACGGAGATAAGGGGGCGTGGGGGAACGACGATTTATAATAAAACCTGGGAACAGAAATCTATCTATTTGTAGGTTATACTTACTATTTATTCCCACTGTCAACACTATTATTTTTTCTACGATCGCTCTTACCATTAATTGTCATTATCATTATCTTCGTAACTGCGAACTGAACTGCTCGTCGTGTGTCGACAGTGACGATGCTACCTGCGGGAGAATCGATCGCAGCCAATGATCGTCGGGTTCGACGTTCTTTCTGCTACCTCTGAAACGTCCACCGATTGTCGAGCATGAATTTTCCCACGTTTCAGAAATGCGCGGATGTTTGTTAACCATCCACCCAAGGTACTTCTGTCACAAAAGTTTCATCAATTCGAGGATGAGTTTATATCAGACGTTTTTGTATGTGCCAAATCCAGTGTTTCAAGAACAACCTTTACTATCATCTTGAGATAACATTCTCAAAGCAAAGATACGAGCTACTGCAACATTCTAAACGCAACATGCAAACGTTGTCTCGTTGGTACTATTTTACGTGAAGCTAAAAGGTTTATTTTTCTTAGCATTCTGTTTGTTACTTCGTTTTGAAATTATAAAATACTTTAACATAGACGCAAATAGTTTAGGTACTTTTGTTACCGAAATCAGTTCACTTATATTTGCTTATTCATAATTGTTTAAATCGAGAGGAATTTACTTTGAGATCATCCACCTCACTGTTACTTGCATACAACAAAAGTCCCTATATTAGTTACCAAATGTTACATTCCAAGAATTCCTTTATGAAAAATACTGCACTGTTAAAATCTACCTAAATAAGTCTAACAAGTGATAAAGAATAAGACAAAAGCGAATTTAACATATATTACACAGTTATTTATAATTGTACAATTTCATTGCATCATTAGACCTAGAAACTGTTTCTTTTTTCACCATAGCGCAAACAAATGACGAAGTGCACGCATATAAATCTATCCTCGAATTTCCTCGTTATTTTGTTTGAAATATAGATTATTTAATAAAAGTTCGAAAGGCAGAATATTTAAATAAGAAATTTGTTTCATAAACGTAACAACTACTCGAAACTAAAATCGCACTTATTACCAATGTTTCGTTTGAAACAAGTGTTACTGTAATTCAATGTGTATTATGCTGCCCTCTGCAAGTGGTTAGCAGGCTAAACCTTGCTATCGCGCGTTTCGTGCTTGATCATTAGTCGAGATTGTTAAGTCCGTCACGGCGGTGGTTAAATTGTAAGATGTCGCGCGTAAAAGTTGACATGCGATATCCCGCGAGGGTGACGTTCGCGTATTAACCGTCATGGTTGCGTAACATCTCGTCGTTATCATCGTTGAACGTAACAGTTCTCGTAGGATCCTTTTATATGACGCGAGACAGCGCTGTCGTCAGTGTTGTGCGTGACGTAAAAATCGACGAAGACGAGAGCCACGCTGCGTTACGATTTCGTTCAGTTTTACCGCTGTTAAGGCTGCAACCAGGTCCCGTAGAAAGTAAGTTGCATCATGTAAACGTTTCGCGGCGCGCAACTGCGGCGATTGACATTGAATGTTTCTCACTCGCGGGTCTGTTTAACATTTGTTCCGAAATTGAAGCGCATACTAATTGTACGAGGCAGCTATCGTTTGTTACTCGGCCGGAATACCTTTTTATAATTGCTACTATTTTTTTATAAAACACATTCGTATTTTTATAACTACTATTATTATGCTCGTAAATTGAATAAACGTTGAAAATCAGGATTTCGTTTATTCATTTTCGTATTTTACAACATTTTCGTTCCGATCTTTCAGTATACTGGTTGCACGTTTTATTTCCGTTTGGTTCGATTTGCACGTGAATTGAGCGAGACAACAGACACTCCTCGATGTTAAGGAAACTCACCTTCGATTTTAGCGCGGAGGGAATTGTTTTGTGCAGATCAGAATTGCAAGACGTAAACTTGGCAGATCTTAATTTAGAGAAACTTGAAAAGAGGGATCATATAAAATTGTACGAAGTACTTTCTTTCATAATATTTGATGCACGTCACTATGCATTTCAAATCTTATGCACTGCTCGGGTCATTTTTTAATGAGAATTCAATCTACACAAAATGAATTAACTTTTAATGATAGTAATTAAGGTATACATTCTTGCATGAAAATATAATAATAATAATAATAGAAATTTATTCGATTACACTTGTATGTAATAGTTATTTGACAAGTGTATAAGGGTGGTTAAATCCTGAGCTACTCTTAATCAAAATTCCTCTAAACAACGTTAGGTGAGCTGTGCTTCAAAATTCTGATTAAATGAACGCAAAAATCTGCCAAGTTTGCGTGGTTTATCTATACGTGGTAATTTTGTCCCGAATTTCCAACAATAGGCACAAAAATTTCAATCGATCGGTGGACGTTTCGGCGGAGAAAAGCAGTATCAATAAAAAAACGTTGAAAATTGAAAAAAAAAAAAAACAAATCGAAAGAAAGTATGAAATCTTGACGTTGAAATTTTTAAGACTTTAATTAGATGTACGACTCGAGTGCTTTTCGAGGACGATTGTTGCTAAGATCCGCTCTTCTGTCTTACATTCTTCGTTCTTTTTCGTCGACGATTCCAATGAGGAGAGATTTTCGAGGCTTATTATAGAACGAGGGATAATATATAAAGTATAAGTATCTTCATGTCAATTACTCTAGGGAACATCAAAGACAAGGGTAACACTTGGAATACCTTTGCGCCACTGAGGAAACCTTTTATTCCGGGAGTGTTTTTTCTACCACCTAAACGTACTTTCTAATGTGCATCCACGTACGAAATCATTCGTCCACCGCTTCTGCTTCTTCTTGGCAGAGAGAAAGGGATAGAGAGAGAGAGAAAGAGAAGGAGAGCGAGTGAGTGAGCGAGATGGAAAACGAAAGGGAAAGAAGCAAACATGAGTGCAAGAGGAATAGGGTGAGTTCGAATTTTTTAATTTTAGGCGTTGCTCAACAATTCTTTCGATTCGTCAGATTTATAAGACTAATGAGCGAACTCGAGCTATCAGATGACAGTATAGGGCTTTCAATTTTAATCGATCACAGGTCTAAGGAGTTTTGAAGGACTTTCGTTCAAACTATATTCTGTATCTTGCTTCCCCAGTGAATACGGCCGCGTGTGCATCGAGAATATTCCAGAAGTATTTTTTCTGCTTCTCTCTAGGTGACATTAGCAGCGTGTGTGTGTGTGTCGTATGTATATTATATACAATTCATTTTCTTTTCGCTCGTGAACGTAGGAATTTCGAAGTCAGTATCCAAAATGATGTTGTATTAAACCATGACTAATTTAAAAGAAAGAGTGATCAAAGGTTGAAGGTGTTAGCACAGAATAGAGATACGTACAGAAGTTTTCTATGCACCTGCGCATCCCTTCTGCGTATGGCGTGTACAATAAATGAGGTTAAAATGTAATATTGAGTGTGTAACAAGTGCATAGGCAGAATTAAAGTTTTAAATGCGATGAATAATTTTTATTGAAATACGATGATTCTAAAAACTAAAGCGATAGTTTGTTTTTATAATCAGAAGTTTAGTTTAAGTTACTGATGATCTCTTCTGATTCAACTATTTGACCAGTGCGCATGTCCCTGGCGCAGATGAGTAGAGTGGGGCTTAAATAGCAATGGCGTCGAGTAAAACTTCTGTACTGTATAATTACTCTGTGGTGATAGTACTTTTAAATCATTTGAAGAAATTGGGGTCACAGATATCTGCTTAAAATATAGCCGAGAATTATCTCGAGGGAAAGGGTACAAATAATAAAAATAAAAGGTTAGATGGCAGAGTTTTATTCTACGATCATAATTTTTTCATCGAATCTGCATTTCCTTCATTTGCAAATGCTGCACGTTCGAATAATGGTAAACGTTGGAACGAGCGAAGTGTAAAATCAGAATACATACAAAACTTCTTATCTTTATTCGATTATTATATTGTTACAAAGGTCGGAAAATGTAAAAATTAAGTTCTGTTGTACTGTTAAATCTGTTTCATCATGTGGGACGTTAATTGGTTAATGGCACGAACGAATACTAATTTAATACTTACATGTTAGATTTACTTACCTACGATGACTTTTTTTTTAGTTTACGATTCTCTTTATTCCATAGAATTTTATTTTAATGTTTGTACCCTTTTCATGTGTTAAAGACTTTTTATCTATAACTTTTTAATGAACCGTGTTACGTGAATATGCTTGACATATTTCTCAGATATATTGAACAAAATGTCATACAAAAAATTGAAATACGTGAAGTGTGTACTTTCAGCAGATAGCTACATTGTATAAATGTTAAAATTGATCGAGATGCATAAGCAAACCAGTTTTTCCGGTAATTTTCGTCTTTTTGCTCGTATTATGGTTTTTTGTTCTGTCCTGTAAATCAGTTTTTTATGTAGTGTCAGTATTGACAATATTAAATAGTAATTCTTGCTTCGTTTTAAATACTTTGAAAATATTATAAACAAAATTATTCTTGTTTTTTAATTTTTTAAAGTAAATTATTAGATAATATAACTTTTCTTTAACTAAAAAATCAATATTTGAACTTGATCTGAGTGATATTTTAGGTTTCAACATACTTGAATGGGTAATAGCATTGGCTGGAATGAGTAAACAAATTATTTTTAACTAATACAACAATAATACGAGGACGAACAAAATTAAAATTGTAGACTTCTGGACGTATTAATTATAAAATTTTAGAAATTATTTATGATGAAAAGTAGCATATAAATAATAATACTTAAACTGTTTAGATAATAAAAATACTATGAAAGAACACTTGAAGAAAAAAGACATTCATTATGATTTCTTCGGTAGATGTTAACGAGCAACAAGCTTTGCAAAATTATCAGTCTTCGTCTATTAATTATAAACAACCAATTTTGTATGGACATAACTGATTTCTAACAAAACGCGAAAATATTGATACCATTTCACAATTCGATAAGCTTACAGACACAATCGTGGCATTCTGACAATTTGGAACCACTGTTATTTAAAAACGGCTACTAATTGAAGCCAAAGAAAAATAGCTTTCGAGTTCTTTAATCCTCCATAACATTATATCAAATAACACAATACTTGTTAGGTTTTATACTGATCGTTAAAAATCCAATATCTGTACATTATAATTCGTTTTGCCATTAGCATTAAAATTATCTTAAGTCGTAGCAAAAGTCACATGTATCATTTATTTATGATATATTTTTCCAAATACATAAAGGAAATGAAGTCATAGAGGATTAAACTCCACATACACAAAGACCAGAAACGTTGCAACATTAAAACAGAAACTTTCGGACTTAGGAACAAGAACTCGGTGGCTTCCACGAATCTTCCCAAAGGGTTACACGAGTATTACTTAGCCCCGAGACTATTGTTTCCGAGCAAAGGGACTTTTAACACGTTGCAACGTTGTTAGAACAAGTATTACAACCAATTGTCTCAGTCGTGTGCCACGAGAGGTCTATTTAGTCGGCCTGAAGGTCCTCTATAGCAGAACTGTATTCGCCAACAGATCGACTTCCCCCACACTATCTTCACTACCGCGCGCTTAAACGCTATAGTCTGTGCAGCCTATGCGCGCGCAGCCCATTCTTGCGAAGTGTCCACGTAGAGGGGGACAAAGTGGTGTTGGGAGTCCTGTTTGTTGACAGTGCTGCAGCGAACCAAAGGAGTTCTAGTGATTTGACGAATGGTTTTAACGGATTGTGAAATTCCTAACGAGTTTCTGAAGTGCATTCAGTCAGCTATGAGTACCTACTATTTTAGTTATTCACGAGAGGTCTTCTAAAAGAAATCACGAGGGTTTCATCTTGTCAATGAATCACGAGGAAACTCGGGGAATCATCAACTGGCTTGTAGCTTGTTGCCACGTGATTTATGCTCCAGTGCTTGATCGCGGAGATGCATCTGATGTAGAGTGCACTGTGGTTAAATATAAATGGGTTGAATGCTAAAGTCAAGGGATTTGGGTCAGTACTCCTTCGATTAACTGTAGCGTGTTACATAGTGGGTCCTTTGAGAGAAGGTTTTGGTTTAGACTGCCCAAATATAAGGAAAGTTTTGATTTGTGTTTTTGGTGTCATATATGCTACGTATTTTTGTGTTTAATACACAATTTTACACTAATTTAGTAACGTACCCTGATATGGCAGAAATAAATAATCGCTGGGATGGTAATTTGTGTAAAGAATTGAAGATTAACAAAATGATGGATGGATGGTGAAACATTTCGAATTTGAGGGAATTTATCACGTCTCTTTTATCTATTTCATTATATCGGGAAAAATGTTATTTTTACTTTCCACGTTATGGTTATTTTTAGTTCAATTTTTTTTAACATTTTGAAACTTTATTATTCTGATCCTTTAGTTAGTTCTGTGAGATATTTATATCAATATTTTTATAAAATTATAGAAATTTTGTACAAACAATCTTTACTTTCTTCTGTTCTTATGATGGTTCTTACCATTTTGTTTTTATGAGACTTCAGCCTCAATTCCTCGAATTCTAATACACGTTACAGGAACAAATTATTTATTTATTTAATAATAATCGTTCTATTGATATCAAGGTTTACAAAAATCAAAAGAGAAAGTATAAAATATGAGAAAGAAAAAGAAGAAAATAAGATCCAAAATGAAAGACTGACGATGGGTTACATTGAGCTAATAGCGATAGACTGCAATATTCTGTGTAAAGTATTTTTGGAAGGGCATACGAAGCCAGGATGAAACGTAAAAATGAACTTCTGAAGATAACTTATCTATCCATAAATTCAACCCTTTCTCTATTACAAATACAATTTGTATTTAAATAGGCAATCAACGTAAACTATGCGTTGAGCGCCTATAAACATTCAAGAAATATCGTTAACGTAAACTGCTATATAGATGTTCGAATATGGCGTACGTTAAATGTCTAAATTTAAACATTCAAAGGGTTCGTAAGACATATTAATTTATGTCGTGTTAATATATTGGATAGTATTCATATTCATGACCTACCATAAAATTTAAATATTGCAAATCTAAGGAATTCCTCCATTTTCCAATAATACTTTATATATGAAATCCATAGGAAACCAGATGCTTGAATGCATAAAGATGCAATTTGAACAATAACAGTGAAAGTTGATCGTCACTAGCCCCCTTTTCGCGAAGAAAATTGATGGTAGTTCAATAGCGGGGGATAGCCCGTATTACCTATGTAACTTAATCCAAAGCTGGCGATTAATCATCTTCCAGATCGGTCATTCGTGTCGTTATTAAATCCCACATTCCGCTTTAAACGATTAAACGATCGATCGTCCGATGTGTCAACGTTAAATGGAAAGATCTAAGTTGTCTCGTGCATTATGCTTAAATGTCAATCTGACTTGTTGTTAGCTTAACATATGGACTACCACGCTGCCAATGTCGTAAAAGCTGTATCAAACTGTACACAGTGCTTTTAACCAACTAATTTATTCGTTTTAGAGTATGATTTTTATCTATTACAAAGCAAATAACTCTGTCCTCTGTGTAAAAGTGACAAGGCAGTCAGAGTGTTAAAATTAATTGTAATCAATGGAAATTGATAAAAAGTAGTATTCTGTGGAACTTCAGTGGATGATAAATCAACGAAATATTAATTGAAATTTCGATCTAAATGGCTAAAGAAAAGAAGTTCGAATTTAATTTGTTAGAACAGCTTTTATTGTACACATATTTTTACGACAATAGTCTTTATATCACGAATTCTATTTATCATATAATTTATGTTTTGTACCGTAAAAAACATCGAATTTATTTATTTTTTCCATGTTAACTTTGGAAATAATATTTCGATCTCAATATGATCACTTTACGAGATATATTAAAATATTTGTTCATATTTGAAAATGTTTTCGACTGAGGATTTTCATTTTTGTACCAAAATTAGTATAGGTAAAAATCACTATATATTTTTATACATATTCACAAAGTGTGTACTGTTACGCATACTTGTCAAAAAATGCTGGTTTACTCATAATTAACGATAACGTTTTTTAAAATCTAATTCTTGTCGTTTTCTCCTGTTTAAAATGATCAAAAATACAATCTTCGTCCTCCATTATAAATACATAGGAGCTCTAAATACATTAAACTACTGCCTTAAATACTTAACCTATCTCGATTCTTTCAACATTAATTCTTAAATGTTGTATAGATATTTTTCTCTTCCTTGTTCGAATATAATCGCTTCTTAATTTATTACTATCCTTTCACGCACTGAGAGATGAAACATTCCTAAGTATGACAGCCATCCCTAGAGAAAGACATAAGTGAACTGTAACGTGAACTGAGCCACGCAAAGAGAATGGAAGAATAGATTCTAAATAAAAACATAAGCCAAGAAGAAACAAGATAAGAGGGACCGTTAACTTACTTTTGCAGACACGATTAACGTAATTTTGATATAGATACTCTGGCTAGGATATTTTCAATTCGAACACAGATTTATATTTATATTTAATATTACATATAAATCATAGTGTTAATAATAATAATAGTAATAACGTCAACAATAATTTATAGTTAATGTTACATGTAAATATAGATAAAAAACCAACCCGTTACATAAAATTTACATACATGTACTTATGTATATCTATGTACGCATATTTTCCAAGTTTTCAATAGTCATGCTAGTAACTTCATTTTAAAAAGTTGAGGCAGTGTACTATATGTGTGCTTCACTTAAAACGTAAGTAACTTAAAAAATAAAACTGATGAGATCTCATTAGAGGATTGAAAACTACACTACTCGTTCGTTATAATCTCGGTATAGTCTAAAGACTGGAGAATTTATAGCGAGAAACTGACACAACTCTGAAATTAATGCGTAGAACTGATACTTTGCTTCTGTCTTGCCAAGGATGATAGTGAAAGAAAATGGGAGATGAGAAGAGGGAATGAAATCAAGCGAGTACCCATTTTCTATTCTACTCTCACCTCCAGCAAGGCGAAAAACGACGCTCGTTTGTTCAACATTATTCCAAGCGATGCTGGGATGAGCAACGAGCTTATAACGTCAAGCGAAACTTCTTGTCTCAGATGTAAGTGATTACTTTCTTTGGTAAAAGCGGCTAATTTTCATTTCAATTATAATAGTCGAGTTTAGAATTCTATTTTGTCCCTCCGTTACGCGTCCTGGCTGTGTTTAGTGAGCCTATATCGAATTGAAAGGAAGTGTGTATCTATAGTTATGCTACGCAAATTTGGTACCATTCCTTGCATAAAAAGAAATACAAGAATGGAAGACCCATCTCCTCCACTCTTGCTCAGAGGATTTCTTCTTCATAAGAGTTCTCATAATCACGAGCACTTATCGCATGGCAAGTTAAAATATAAGAGAATATACCTTCGAGTGTACTAATTGGTAATTATGTTATTTTTCACAGCCTTTGTTTTCTACAAAGTGGTGAAATAGATAACAACGGACAATTTTCTTTGAATGCAGTATCTACTCGCTATAAGCTCTCAAGATGGCATGAACATCGAGGTTATAAAGAACGAGGATAGTTTAACTGTTGGTGATAAGTCGTATCAAAAATGAAAGTAAGAAAATAGTTTCAAGAAAATGTGAGAGGCAATGGCGAGTTTATAACGAGTATTAGGACCTTGTATCAACTTGCGTAGCATAGTTGTATGTACTCACCATATCCACAGTCTTTTGTTTAAACAAATTCTCAAATTTGTCTTTAACTAAAAAGACAAACTTTGTCTCTTTTTTTGTACTTAAAAAGCTGCTTATCGCTAGTTTCCACAAATATACTGTAGAAACTCTCGCTACTATCATTAACGCTAATACCGTCGCGTTTAATTCTAATCGAATGCTGAATGATAATCATCGCCCATCGATATTGAATATTCTATTTACACTTGATACATTAAACGTAAATGTTACGTGTTTCTATATACATATGTACGTGCATAGAATATTATCCAATGTTGTGTATAGTGTTAGTAAGCCAGCATATTGTAATAACATACCGAAAGCAGGATCAAAACTGGTTCGCCAGCCAATCAGTGGGAAACCTCATCAGATGTGAAAATGTAAATCCATTCGTAGGATTACGTTTCTAGTTGTAAATATTGGATAAATGAATATCGCAAGATAATGTTATAGTACCCGTATCTAGTATTTTCTAGTGAGATATAGTGGTGGCCAAAAACAAACTTTAACATCGATGTTGTTTTATACGTATAAAAATAGTTCAGCACTTGGTGCTATTTGTCAGGATTTTTTTCGAGAAATTCCCTAGTTTGGTACAGTAAACGAGTGACATAGATCTTTTTGGTGACATTATGGTATTCTCATTCTTCTTTTCGACCAGCTAACCTTACTGAATGGAGATGGTCATATAGTACTATCTTTACCAAAAATTCTAACTTCTGACCAACAATAGTTTCTTCATCTTATCTCAGAGTCTCTTAACGTTTGTTAAGACCTACTTAACCTATTCTTGCGTCGTTGAAAGCTTCAATTTCTCGATCCAGTTAGAACTCGTCAAGAGCCGCGTATTAGTCGATAGTTATTTAAATCTAGT